>NC_081560.1:114726939-114786082 GCF_022355385.1 Mustela nigripes | reverse complement strand
TATGATACTGTATGTGGAAAACCCAAAAGACTCCACTCCAAAACTGCTATATTTGTTTTATATGTAAAATTTTAAATATCCAGATGATTACTATGACCACACTTACAACCTCTACATTGACCAAGAAGGAGGACTACAACAATCGACAATTACATTGGCAAACTTTTCAATGAGCATTTGAGGGAAAATATTACCATATGGAACTCTATGAAACAATAAGCATAGATATACAGGTATTTTTATTATATGATATACCAGCTGGTTTTATATGCATAATAGATATAATTTTGAATTATAAATCTGGTGCCTGGCTTCTTTTGAACAAGATCGGTTTTTGGTTTTCATTTCTTTCTTTCTTTTTGTTTTGGTTTTAATTTTTTTTTAATTTATTTTTTATTTATTTTCGGCATAACAGTATTCATTATTTTTGCACCACACCCAGTGCTCCATGCAATCCGTGCCCTCTATAATACCCACCACCTGGTACCCCAACCTCCCACCCCCCGCCCTTCAAACCCCTCAGATTGTTTTTCAGAGTCCATAGTCTCTCATGGTTCACCTCCCCTTCCAATTTCCCGCAACTCCCTTCTCCTCTCTAACTCTCCGTGCTTTTGGTTTTAACTTTTAACCTCAGCAGTTATTTACAGATTCATTTCCATTACTTTGTGTTTATATTTTCAACTCCTCCAATTCTACTTCACATTAGTGTATCTACTTGACATTTCCACTTCTCTTGCAGTTAGGAAAGGTCTAGAACTGTAAGTAAATATTTTTCTCATTATAAATATAATACAACATTCTACTTGGGACTTAATATCATTTTCTTCCCCTACTGCAGAGGAAAATGTTTTGCCTAATATTTTCTCTTTAATTCAAACTAATATTGCATTTCTTTTTTGTTTGTTTCAAATTTTTATTTAAATTCTAGTTAGTCAACATATAGTGTAATAGTAATTTCAGGAGTAGAATTTAGTGATTCATCACTTAGATTCAACACCCAATGCTCATCACAACCAGTGCCCTCCTTAATGCCCATCACCCATCCATTCCATCCCCTGCCCGCCTCCCTCCATCAACTCTGTTTGTTCTCTATAGTGAAGAGTCTCTTATGGTTTGCTTTCCTCTTTTATTTTCCCCCTTCCCTATGTTCATCTGTTTTGTTTCTTAAATTCCACTTATGAGTGAAATCATATGATAGGTCTTTCTTTACCTTATTTATTTCACTTAGCATAATACACTCTAGCTCCATCCATGTTGTTGCAAATGGCAAGATTTCATTATTTTTAATGGCTGAGTAATATTCCTGTGTGTGTGTGTGTGTGTGTGTGTGTGTGTGTGTGTGTTTAAAGATGGATAGGCTAGGGGCTCCTGGGTGGCTCAAGTGGGTTAAAGTCTCTGCCTTCAGCTCAGGTCATGATCCTGGGGTCCTGGGATTGAGCCCTGCATTGGGCTCTCTGCTCAGTGGGGAGCCTGCTTCCTCTTCTCTCCCTCTGCCTACCTATCTGCCTAGTTGAGATCTCTGTCAAATAAATAAAATCTTTTCAAAAAAAAAAAAGATGGATAGGCTATGTTATGGATAAAAATGGATATATAAATATGCATATTTATATATGCCACATCTTTATCCATTCACCAGTTGATGGACATCTGGGTTCTTTCCACAACATGGCTATTGTAGATAATATTTACTCTAAATATCAGGGTGCATGTGCCCCTTTGTGTCAGTATTTTTGTTTCCTTCAAATAAATACCTAGTAGTGTGATTGCTGGCTCATAGGGTGGTTCTATTTTTAACTTTCTGAGGAAACTCCGTATGTCTTCTCCAGTGGCCACACCAGTTTGCATTCCCACCAAAAGTCCAAGACTTTCTCTGCATCCTCATCAACATCTGTTTTTTTTCCTGAGTTGTTAATTTTAGTCTTTCCGACCAATGTGAGGTGGTCTCTCCTTGTGCTTCTAATCTGTATGTCCCTGACAACAAGTAATGTGGAGCATCTTATGTGTCTGTCCATATCTGGATGTCTTCTTGGCAGAAATGTCTGTTCATGTCCTCTGCCCATTTCTTAACTGTATTATTTATTTTGGGGGTGTTGAGTTTTAGAAGTTCTTTCTAGATTTTGTATACTAACTCTTTATTGTATGTGTCATTTGCAAATATCTTCTCCCATTCTGTAGCTTGCCTTTGAGTTTTGTTGATGGTTTCCTTCCACAGTGAAGAAAATCAAGAAAGCTAACATTGTGTTTTTTATAACACATTTACTTCAAGTAAAATATGAGAAGCCTCAGTAAAATTACTTCCCTACTTCTAGATATGCTCATCCTTGAAGTACATGATTGACCAGATCATGTTTGAAGAGGTCATTATCATAAATAATATGCACATACAACTACAATTTGTCTTTTCAGTAATTACAAAAGAGGGGGCAAGTTTAATTATATTTTTTCATCTTTATTAAAATATAACTGGCATATAACATAACAGTTTAGTTTTAAATATAAAGATTATAATCCAAAATTGCAATTACCTATCAGATTGTGTGTGTGTATACGTGTGTGTGCGTGCACATGTGTGAATGTGTGTAAGCACAGGGAGCATAGGGGAGGGTGGCTCATCAGTGAGAGAATGGAGTTAGTGTCTGTTCCTCAAGAGGAAAAGAAGAAATTGTCTTTCTAAATTGAAATGATGTAGACCAAAAAGTAAATTAAAGCCTGTGGGTTTTTGGAATTTACTTCAAAGGAATTTGTTTCTAATACCTTGTCATCAAAACTGATTTGCAGCAATTAAAACAGAAAGCAAGTGCTGTGTGATTTTTCTTGTCTATCAGAATCCAAAACACAGGAAATTTCAGATAATTTAATAAACATAAAATGGGATGATAAAAGAAACCCAATTATAAGAATGAACACACTCAACCATCAGCAAGTAATACTAGGATAATTGAATAATTCTAAAGAGTTTGAATGGCAAATTTTAAATAGCAAATCATTTAATGGCACTGCAGAATGACTGGAAAATAAAAAGCCATTGAGAAGAACATTATTTGAAAGTTTATAAAACTATAAAGTTCTGTAAAAGAGAATCCACAAGATGCAAGAATATAGAAATTGTGCTTCAGTGAATATGAGCCAAAAAACACAATAGTTAACTACAGGTTTATTCTGGTCACCAAGGCCACTCTCTGTTTAATTTCTAATATACTGAATTCAGTTTGGTTTTGCTTTCCTTCCTTGAGCACCCTTACTGAGTTTTCACTTCTCTTTACCAAATGTATATGAAAGAACTTATCTTGTGTTCCCTATTATTTTTGCCTACTTTCAGTCTTTTTTTTCTATTTTTGTCTGATATGTCAAATTCCATATGCTTACAAACGTATGCTACCTTATAGTT
This sequence comes from Mustela nigripes, assembly GCF_022355385.1. Classification (NCBI taxonomy): domain Eukaryota; kingdom Metazoa; phylum Chordata; class Mammalia; order Carnivora; family Mustelidae; genus Mustela; species Mustela nigripes. The sequence goes on along the minus strand of NC_081560.1, from coordinate 114,782,694 downwards.
GCATGTGTTTCAGGTTCTTCTTAGATATGTAAATATGTAATGGGAGCCAAGTAAGTATGGGACCTAATTCTTCTCACATTTGTCTTTTCTAAGCTTAACTGACAAGATATTTCCTTGCATACCCAAGAAATTCTATTTCTTGTTTTTCTTTTTCAGTGAAAAAAATTAAATTTTTCTCATTTGCACATTCAGTGATTAAATTTTGTTTTAAATAAAGCCCTTTGAGGGCTTTCAGTGGAACAGCATGGATTTGTTCACAACTAACCTTCAAAAAATAGATCTTTGATACCATGGAGGGATTAGCAACCACAGTGGGATATGTTGTCCCGATCCAATCAAGAATTGCAATTATAACATGATCTGAGTGCCTCTGTATGCCAGTATCTTAGACTCATTCCCATAAGAGCAAGGCACTTCTGATTGCTTTCAATTCCTTGCTCTCACACACTTGGTTAGCACATAAATAATTTTGTTCTATGTATCAATCTGAATCTTTGTTCTTCATCATTAAAGTACCATATTTAATTATGGACTAGTTATTAAAAAAAAAGCTGAGGATGTCCAATTCTCCATAGATTTTTATGAAGTAGCCTATTATAATTTCAAGCTAAAATCACTCCACGGTCTCTTGGACAGCTGAAATCCAATATGCTATCTGCAATTCTAATCATAAACATTAAAATATAGTTACTCAACTTTAATAGTTCTTTGTAAATACCATCATCTTCATATTGGCAAACTATATTATATACATCATTAATCTCATTCCAATCAAGTAATTGAAATGCAATTTTAAGTGATTATTTTTCCTGATTATGAACTTGCACTGGAAGACAAATAATGTTCCTTCAGTGTTTTCTCCTTCTTGACTTGCTATATTCCATGACTGGCTTATTTTTCTTTCCTAAGATGAGTACAGAAAACATCATCTAAGTTCTGAGTATATTTCCATCAGGTTTCCTGGTGATGCTTTGGTTCTCTAAAAGTGCTCCTTTTCTGACCATGAGATTGACTTTTGCCTTTTTCCTTAAGAATCTATCATGGCTAACTCACTGAACTCTACCTCTGAAACTAATAATAAACTATAAGTCAATTAATTGAATTTAAATTTGAAAAAATATTTTAAAAAATCTATCATGGCTTCCCTTTGCACAGTATATTGGATCATAGATCTTTCTATAGGCTTCCTCGTAATCAACTATCATCAAGATACTGTGACTACTCTAATTGACATTTCATCTTCCATTTTATACTTATCATTGCTTCTTCTGAGTTAATTTGTTCTACCCCTTACAGTATCCTCTGGTAATATTTTTAAAGATTTATTTGTCAGAGCACAAGCAGGGGGAACATCAGGCAAAGGGAGAACTAGTTTTGCCACTGAGCCGGAAGCCTGATACGGGACTTGATCCCAGGACCCTGGGATCAAGACCTGAGCCAAAAGCAGAGGCTTAACTGACTGAGTCACCCAGATATCCCTCCTTTGGTAATATTTTTAAACAGTTGGTTTTTAATTTTTTTTTTCCTGTTCTGTTCCTTAAGAGAGGGAGAGAGCATGCACATGTGCATGTGAGCCATGGGTGGGGAGAGGCAAGGGAGAGGAAGAGAGAGGCTCTTAAGCAGGCTCTGTTTCCAGGGTGAGCCCAATGTAGGGCTCGATCTCCCAACCCTGAGATCATGGCCTGAGCCAAAATCAAGAGTCAGACACGTAACTGACGGAGTCCCTCAGGCATCGCTATTTTGGTACTATTGTATGTGATCCAAAGATACACCGGTGTGTGTGTGTGTATGTGTGTGTGTGTGTGTCTAGTTCACTTTTCAGTTAAAGGTGTCACAATAATTCCTCTGTTTTAGATTTTCCTTTAAGTGGATTACCCGGAACCGGTTATCATTGCATTGAGGCCATTTTATTTAATGATTAGATTATCTAGCCTCAGTACTATCACACTAAAGGAGGGTTTATTCATTTTCCATCATAACTGAATAACAGAACCTGACTACATTATATAATAAAAGGTTATACAGACAAATAAATACATATAGTTACTACAACTATTCAAGTTTATCCTCACATTTAGGCACCTGCTTTCATCTATTCATCTAATCAAAACTGTCATGAACATGCATCTAATTTTGTAATAAATGCTTTTTGAGCACTTAACCCTGTAACAAGTAGTTTGAAAAATTCTGAAAATAAAAAATATGAATGTAATTTGCTACTTCAAGATTTTCAATCATGAAACCTGTTTCATAAGCCAAAGAATTTGGACATTACCTGGTTAGAAATATTCAGCAGAATCTTTGAGAGTTATTTTCTTATTTAGGAAGCAAGCTGAGGGCAGGGGCATCTGGGTGGCTCAGTGGGGTAAGCCTCTGCCTTTGGCTCAGGTCATGATCTCAGGGTCCTGGGCTCAAGCCCCACATCGGGCTCTTTGCTCAGCAGGGAGCCTGCTTCCCCCCTCTCTCTGCCTGCCTCTCTGCTTGTGATCTCTCTCTCTCTCTCTCTGTCAAATAAATAAATCTTTGGGGGAAAGAAAAAGCAAGCTGAGGAACACAATTATTATCTCACAGTTTCTGTGACCCAGGAATCCAGGCACTAGTGTTTGTTGTTGTTGCTGTTTCCTCTGCCTCTGATGTGTCTACAGCCAAGGTGTTGTAGGGCAGTGTCTGCGATCTTAAAAGAAGGCTCTGCGGGGGAAGGACCCACTTCTAAGCTTCCTCGTGATTTTGGCAGGATTAAGTTCTTGCAAAGTCACGGAGCTGAGTGCCTCCAGCCCTGTCACTGAAGTTGTACAGATTCGTGATGCTGGTAGGTCCTCTCGTCCATAGCCTACATTCCTTCCTGAGATTCTGCAACCTCTGCATGTTTTGGGGGATTTTTCTGTTTTTGTTTTTGTTTTTAATTTGTACACATTAGGGTTCATTCACTCGTTGTGCTCTGAAGTTTTATGGGTTTTGACAAATGTGTTATGTCATGTATCCACCATTACAGTGTCATACAGACTAGTTGTACTGCACTAAAAATTCCCCACACTTCACCATTTTGTCTCTCTCTTCCCTAGATCTCCAGCTCCACTAATCATTATTAATTCTATGGTTTTGTCTTTCACAAACTTTACATAATTGTCCTCATACCAGGTGTAGTGTTTTCAAGCTGACCTCTTCTATTGGCAATATGAGTTTAAAGTTCCTCCATGTTTTTTGTAGCTTGAAAATTGCTTTTTTCTTATTTTTTTAAAATGATTTTATTTCTTTGATGGAGTGAAAGAGCACAAGCAGGGGGATCAGTAGAGGGAGAGGGAGAGGCAGGCTCCCTGCTGAACAGTCATGCAGGTGCCCCTTTCTTCTTATCACTTAAAAATATTACATGGAGGGATGCCTGGGTGGCTCAGATGGTTAAGTGTCTGCCTTCAGCTCAGGTCATGATCCCAGAGTCCTGGGATCAAGCCCCACATCGGGCTCTCTGCTCAGCGGGGAGCCGCCTTCTCCCTCTGCCTCTCCCCCTGGCTTATGCTCTCCCTCTCTATCTCTCAAATAAACAAATAAATAAATCTTTTAAAAATATTATATTGAACAGGGGCCCCTGGTAGTGTAGTCAGTTAAACATCTGACCCTTGGCTTCAGCCCTGTTCATGGTCTCAGGGTCATGGGATCGAGCCCTGACTCTGGCTCTGTGCTCAGTAGCAGAGTCTGCTTAGGATTCTCTCGCCCTCTCTGTCTGCCCCTCCTACTCATGCTCTCTCTTACTCTCTCTACACCTAAAATGAGTAAGTAAATCTTTTTTTGTTTTTTTTTAAAGATTTTATTTATTTATTTGACAGAGTTCACAAGCAGGCAGAGAGACAGGCAGGCAGAGAGAGGAAGGGAAGCAGGCTCCCGACTGAGCAGAGAGCCCAATGCGGGGCTTGATCCCCGGACCCTGAGATCATGACCTGAGCTGAAGGCAGAGGCTTTAACCCACTGAGCTGGATGTGCCACCGTTTGTCTATCCACTTGCTTATTGAAGGCTATCTTGGTTGCTTTGAGATTTTTGCAATCATGAACAATGCTTTTATAAATATTTGCATGTGGGGTTCTTTGTTTCAAAATCAATTATGTACCTAGGAGGACAGTTAATGGATTTTATGGCAAGATCAGGTTTATCTCTGCAAGAAACTTGTAAACTGTCTTCCACATGGTTGTATCAGTTTGCCTTCCCACTAGCAGTGAGTAAGCATTCCCGTTGTTGTGCACCCTCACCAGTATTTGATGTCCATGTCTTTGGGTTTTAGAAATTCATCTTTCTTCTTTACATCTGGCAAGGTATCTGTCCAGATTTTTGGTCATTTTAAATTTGAATAGTTTATTTTCTTATCGTTGTCTCTTAAGCATTCTTTGTATATTCTGAATACAGAATTCTTTACCAGACATGTGTTTTGCAAGTATTTCCCTCTGTTTGTGGTTTGTCTCTTGATTCTTTTAACCATATCTTTTATGGAGCAGATGAATTTAATTTTAATAAGATCTAAGTTATCAATTTTTTCTTTCATGGATTAACCTTTTGTGTTGTACCCAAAAACTCATGGCCAAATCCATGCTTACATAGATTTTCTCTTAGGTTTTCATTTACAAATTTTGTATTCTTTGATTTACATAAAGGTGTTTGGTCAACTTTGAGATAATTTCTGTGAAACAGGTAAAGTCTGTGTCTAGATTTTTAAATTTTGCCTATGAGTGTCCAGTTGTTCCTGCACCATTTGTGGAAAAGACTACCCATTATCCAATAAATTGTCCTTCTCATTTGTCAAAGATAAGTTGCAAATATTTATGTGATCCAATTTTTGGTCTATTCTCTTCCATTAATTTGTGTATGTTCCCCTTTGTGTTTAGGCAAAAAAACTTGAGCTGTCACTAAAGAAAAGTGATGAGAGTTGAATATTGCCTGGTTCCCAGTCTTAACACACTCATTTTTCCTTCTGCAGTTTCTAATCTGATGTAATTCTTTTCCATGAGAATCTGTTTTAGTAATTGAAAATTTTTTATATGTAGATATTCCACATGTTTTCTTTTTTTATATCTTTCATTTCTCTCCTCATGTGAATATTATCTTACATTTTTTAGCAGGTAGGACATATTTATATGAGCCCTTCTAATACCCTTTTATGATCATTTCTGTGTTTCTACTGACTATTATTTCTTCCTGATTATGTGTCTCATGTATTCAATATATTTTCTTTATTGGCTGGAGGAAATTTAAATGACTCTTGGTCCTCTTGGTGCTATGGGAATTATTAATCCTATACCTCTGATAAAAATTTTTCATCCCTCAGAAATTTTTCTTGCCTGGGTGTAGGTTTTCATTCTATGCCTTCAGACATGTAGGTGTGGTGTGCTTAGCCAGTGACTCAGATACCTGATGACTTTTGTCTCACAAATCCTAGACATCTTGTCTTCCCTAAACTTTAGTTTCTGTTTCCTTACTTTAGCAGAGTTGCTGATTTAGTTTTCACATAATACAGCAATTATCTCTATATTTTGAAAGTACACTTGGCCCTTGAATACTGTGGTCACAAGTCACAAGTACCAATCCCCTGTAGTCAAAAATCCACCTATAACTTGTGACTTCCTAAAAACTTAACTATTAATAGTCTATTGATGAGAAGCCTTACTAATAAACAGCTGAATCTCACATATTTTGTATGTTATGTGTCTCTATACTGTATTTTTATGATAAAGTAAGCTAGATGAAGACAATATCATTAAGAAAATCATAAGGGATGCACCTGGGTGTCTCATGTCAATTATGCATCTGCCTTCGGCTCATCTTGTGATCTCAGGGTCCTGGGATCAAGCCCCAAATCCAACTCCCTGCTCAGTGGGGAGTCTGCTTCTCCCTCTGTCCCTACCCCCACTTTTTATTTCTCTCTCAAAGAAAAATCTTAAAGAGAAAGCCATAAGGAAAATATGTTATAGTACTGTATGGTATTTATGATTGATTGATTATATAAATGGACCTGTGCAGTTCAAATCCACATTGTTCAAGGGTCAACTGTATTAGCAATGGCAGAATATCTTTCCTTTGCTTTCATTCTCTTAACAGTCATAGTTTCATGATACAGAATATCCAACATTTGAAAACAGTCATCTCTTAATTTTTTTTTTTTAAGTTTTCTAATTGTTTCTAGTAGGAGAGTAATTTTGTACTGTGTTACTCCCTTGATATTCTGAACTGGGAATTACTCTGAATACCTCCTTTGAAACTTCTTCCAGTATTGGGAACATTTTCATACCATAAATATAAGTTTCAGAATTTGAAATCACAGCTTATTTCTTATCTTTAAAAAATTTTGCATATGCATGAAACTTAAACTTTGTCAATAATGGTTTGGAAAAACAATGAGAGGAAATCCATGATCAGTAAAATTAGTTTTCTGGATAAGGTTTAACAGAAGCTTCTGAATGTTGGATATGGTGAGGTTATAGTTTCTGAGTAGGTACACAGCTATCTACCATTACCAACAACAACTGGGTTTAGCCTGGTGCAATCCCATCTCAAAGATATAATTAGTTTTGAATTTGCAGTGCTGTTAAAAGCAGTAATTTAAAAAATTGCACAGCATATAGTAAACTATTGATAATTAGTAACTTTTAATATGTGATTAACAGTCATGGCATTTATGAAAATCAAGAAAAAACTAGATTTTATTTTGTCTGGACTAATTACAATTCTTCCTGACTCTTTCCTTTCTTCTTTCCATTCTCCCTTTGATGAATTCGATGGGTTGGCTCCTCCATTCCTATTTCTTCTCATGGCCTGTGAACTTAATTGAACTTTGCAAATTAAACATGCATTCAAACTGCAAGATGATTTTTTTCCCTTAGTATACCACTTTCCCTAAAGTGATGTTTAAAAAAAAAAAATCACCTGAAGAGAATTGATTCTTTATATATGCAACTTGGTAATCTTTACTGTCCTTCAAAGAGGCAGTCTTCTACTTTATAAGCCTCTGCAGCCTTCCCTGAGTGAGTACTCAGCCACGTTAGTAGTATCTAAATCATTAGTGTTCCGCATTTATATATCCTCCTCCACTGGGGGAAAATGGGGAAGGCACACCAGCATTAAATTATTTTCTTGCTGTGCCACAGTTATGTATGAGTGATTGCATTCTATTTTCTGCTATTCATAGGGTGTCCCTGAAGTCTCACGCTGAAGGCTACGAGTTCCAGTAAAGACCTCTAAAACTTTACATTGGTTTTTATAAAGACAGCTTATTTTTTGGGAAACAGACATATTTCTTTATTGAACTTTTTAAAAAGATTTTGTGTATTCATTTGACAGAGCACAAGTAGGGGGAGAGGCAGAGGAAGAGGGAGAAGCAGGTTCCCCACTGAGCAGGGAGCCCAATGTGGGGCTCAATCCCAGGATCCTGGGATCATGACCTAAGTCTACAGACTGAGCCACCCAGGGGCCCCTATTTAATGGAATTTTAGATTGATGAGTAAATTCATCCATGCCTGTGCTTATTTCATGCGCTCATATTCTGTATGCAGCATTATAAGGAATAACAGAAGGCATGAAGCACTACCATCATATTCTATAAGAGTTTGTATTTTATGTTCCACGTTGGCTTAAAAATGAGTTTTGTTTCATTCTACCAGAAGTTCCAAATCTCTCTTTCTAAATTTTGTGTCAAAATGCTTTTACTCCATATTTCAGTGCTGGATCAAAGAAATCAAAGAACGTAGCATCAAACTTATTCTGAGACCTAATGCAAAAGTTCTCTAGAGCTGCCTTGTGGGTTTCAGAATGGTTCTGACATAATTTGAATGAAATTAATTCAGTGTCTCTTTTCCTCTGGAAATACCTGATATCGTTTCTATCTGGATGTAGATAGATAGTGATAGATGTTAGGTACATAATATATATACCCAGACCCACACATATATATATATATGTGATTTACTCACCTATGGGAATTTGTTCTTCCTAGATGAAGTATATCAAATTACAGAAAAACTATTCATTCATAAAAAAACATGTGTGTAATGTTACAGGTTACTAAATAATGACATTGCTCTAAGTGAATTAAATCTAATGCAACAGATTTGATATTTTAAAAATTATATAATTTCCCTGAACATGTTAACCTGTTTTAATTCAATAAGAAATATCTGATCAGTAAAATTATAAATGAAAAATATATCAGGTTTATGTAAAATAGTCATATTCCATTAATAACATTTTTTCTGTTCAGGAGACTGAAGATTTATACAGAAATAAGGTTTAGGCCACCCGGATGGCTCAGTCATTAAATGTCTGTCTTCAGCTCAGGTCATGATTCTGGGGTCCTGAGATTGAGGCCCGCATTAGGCTCCCTGCTCAGTGGGGAGGCTGATTCTCCCTCTCTCTCTCCCATTTCCCCTGCTTGTGTTCCCTCTCTCGCTGTGTCTCTATCAAATGAATAAATCTTTATTTTTTAAGTTTCTGTTTCCTCATTTTTTGTTTTTATTAATTGAAATAACTCTTAGAAACACAATCAGTAGCTTATTATCATATTGATGCTTTACCCCTCAAGCTTAATGCCTTCTCTTTTGCTAATTTATTGCTTTCTGCTAATTATTTACATTTTACCTGTAGCATGCAATGTAAGGAGGGAGTATGTAAAAGTGATAACTGCATGCTATAAGGAATTATGAAAAAAAATATATATCCATTTTGTTCTAAGAGAGTATCAGTTGTGATTTAAATGTTACAGATTTTATTTTAAAATTTTTAATTTCACATATAATGTATTATTTATTTCAGGGGTGCATGTCTGTGAATCATCAGTCTTACACAATTCACAGCACTCACCATAGCACATACCCTCTCCAATGTTCATAACCCAGCCACTCTATCCCTCCCCAACACTGTCCAGCAACCCTCACTTTGTTTCCTGGATTGAGACTCTTCTGATTTGTCTCTCTCCCCAGTCCCGTCTTGTTTCATTTTTTTCCTTCCCTTCCCCCCACGAACTCCCCCCTGCCTCTCAAATTCCTCATATCAGAGAGATCGTTTAATTATCTTTCTCTGACTGACTTATTTTGCTTAGCATAATACCCTCTAGTTCCATCCGCGTCATTGCAAACAGCAAGATTTTGTGGCCTTTTTTGATGGTTGCATAGTATTTCATTGTGTATATATATCCCACATCTTCTTTATCCATTCATCTGTTGATTGACATCTAGGTTTTTTCCATAGTTTGGCTATTGTGGACATTGTTGCTATAAGCATTCTGGTACACATGCCCCTTCTATCACTGCATTTGTATCTTTAGAGTAAATACCCAGCAGTGTGATTGCTGGGTTGTAGGATAGCTCTATTTTCAACTTTTTGAGGAACCTCCATACTGTCTCCCAGAGTGGCTACACCAGCTTTCATTCCCACCAACAGTGTAGATGTTTTTTTCTGCATCCTCAGCAGCATCTGTTGTTTCCTGACTTGTTAATTTTAGCCATTTTGACTGGTGGTGACTGTGGTGGTATCTCCTTGTGGTTTTGATTTGTATTTCCCTGATGCCGAGTGATGTGGAGCACTTTTTCATGTGTCTGTTGGCCATCTGGATGTCTTTGCAGAAATGTCTGTTCATGTTTTCTGCCCATTTCTTGATTGAATTATTGGTTATTTGGGTGTTGAGTTTGGTAAGTTCTTTGTAGATTTTGAATACTAGCCCTTTATCTTATATGTCATTTGCAAATATCTTCTCTTGTTCTGTCAGTTGTCTTTTGGTTTTGTTAACTGTTTCCTTTGCTGGGCAAAAGATTTTGATCTTGATGAAATCCCAATAGTTCTTGCTGCCCTTGCTTTTGGCCATGTTTCTAGGAAGAAGTTTGCTGCAGCTGAGGTTGAAGAGATTGCTGCCTGTTTTCTCCTCAAGGATTTGGATGAATTCCTGTTTCACACTGAGGTCTTTCTTCATTTGCAGTATGTTTTTATGTGTGGTGTGAGGAAATAGACAGCATGTGGCTGTCCAATTTTCCCAGCACCATTTGTTGAAGAGGCTGTTTTTTTGACATTGGACTTTCTTTCCTGCTTTGTCAAAGATTAGTTGACCATAGAGTTGAGAGTCCATTTCTAGGTTCTCTATTCTGTTTCATTGATCTATTTGTCTGTTTTTGTGCCAGTACTGTACTGTCTTGATGACTACAACTTTGTAATAGATCTTGAAGTCTGGAATTGTGATGCTGCCAACTTCAGTTTTGTTTTTCAACATTCCTCTGGCTTTTCAGGGTCTTTTCTAGTTTCATATAAATTTTAGGATTATTTGTTCTATTTCTTTTAAAAAAAATTGGTATTTTGATAAGGATTTCATTAAATGTGTAAATTGCTCTAGGAAGCATAGACATTTTCACAATATTTGTTCTTCCTATCCATGAGCACGGAACGTTTTTGCATTTCTTTCTGTCTTCCTCAATTTCTTTCATGAGTACTGCACAGTTGTCTGAGTACAGATTCTCTGCCTCTTTGGTTAGATTTATTCCTAAGAATCTTGTGGTTTGGGGTTAGAAATAGTTTTGGAAAAGAAGGCCAAACATTGGACCCTAAAATCGAAGCATAAATAGGAAGAACTAAAGGAGTACAAAATGCTATAAAATACTTTCCATTATTTACAATCCAAATAAACTAAAACAAAATAATTATTTATAATTTTATTAAATAAAAATAACAAATGAATAATGCATCAAAATGTGACCATCCTTTTCAAATATTGAGGGTCAATATATTCCTGAGGTCAAGATATATGGCATCCAACTCCCAAATTATCAATGGACATTATTTTATCATTTCAATATTTCATGCTATATTATTTTCAGTAATTTACTTGTGTGTGGATATTCTTTAAATTTCTTAAATGGGAACATTAATATCCACTTAGCAGTGTCTTTAAATGATATAAGTAAGAAAACACAAATGCATTTCACTTGTACCTATTGTAAATGCCTACACATAGAAGCCAAGAGCTAAAAACATAACCTTTGCAAACAAGCTTCTTGTTTTATATATTACATTTCCTTCCCCCTCCATCCTTCCCTTATTGCTTCTTTCCCTCTCTCCTTTCTTCCTTCCTTGCTCCTTGTGATGGATATTTATCGAGTACCTATACCTGCCCTGACTTTTCCAAGGCACTGATAGCAATGTAACAAAGAATAAAGCAGATTTTATCTACAAGAAGATTATACAGTATGTTGGTGTGACCCTGAATTCCTCTCAGCCCCACCCCCATGTACTTGGGGAATAGAAAAAATTTATTGTTAGAGTTGACCTGTGAAATAAACATATATTGGATGAGATTAACTATTTGCAGATGTCATATTAAAAGACAAAAACTTTAAGGATATAAAGAGGAAGAAGAAGAGCTTGACAAATCTGAGTACTAAATATCATTTAAAGTTGCAGCCTAAATCATGGTATCTCTTTATTAAAAAAAAAAAAAAAAGTTGCTGTCGCTTGAAAAGTGTGTAGTACCAAAATAAACATGTTGAAGCCTAATTCCAACGTTATGGTTTGGGGGGCAGGGCTCTGGAAAGTGATTAGGTCATTAGGGCAGCGTTTTCATGAATGGGATTTGGGTTTTATAAAAGAGACCCTAGAGAGCCACTTCACCCCTTTCACTCCCTGTGGACACAGCGAGAAGACTGTGTATGAAGCAGCTCTCGCCAGACACGAAATCTGCCAGAGTCTTCACCTTTCACCTCCCAGCCTTCAAAACAATGAGCAATACATCTCTGTGATTTTTCAGCCATCAGTCTATGATGTGTAGTTGCCGGAGCCCAAGTGGACTAAGAAGCCCATATAGGTCAGCGTACATGTGGGCGCTCCCAAGGAGAATCTAACGCCCACTGTCTGGTGGGAAAGGTGTACTGCCCTTTTCAAGGTTTTTTCCTTTTGCCTATTTTACAACTTAATTAGTAATCCCACTATAAATAAGTTACTTCCATTACTTAGTTAGGTCCTCAGTAAACATCCTTCTAAGTATGGATGCCAGAAAAGTCAATAAAAGGAATGGTCTCCGGAGTTGACAAGACCTGTGTCTCATCTCTACTCTCCCAGGTGCGCATACCTTTAAGCGACCTCTTATTTTTCAGATCTGAAATTGTCCCTTCTTCTCAGTTCTTTCATCACTAATGATTTTGAATCCAGACCCCAATCTCTAATTCTGGAAACACTCTGCAGTTTTCTTTCAGAAAACGTAACAAAATTAAGAACTTGTCATTTGTTCAATGACATAGGTAACAACTGTGTCACCTGCTACGGGAATGTGACTTCAATGGTCAGAGTTTGTTTTGTCTACAACTATGTTTCCAGTGTTTAGCACTCAGTACCTGGTATATGGCTGGAATCTAATAAATAATATATTTTGTTTATTCTAAGAATTTGTCTTCAGAAAAAAAGTCACCATTCATATATATATGTATATATACAATTTCATATGTATATATAATTCCATATGTATAAGTTTATATATATATACTTACATATATATATATACAAACTTTCCAATGGATGCAAACAGTAGCAAAATGAATATATAATGCAATTGAAAGGCTTGTTCCAATTTTGAAAATGTGAAAAAGATTTATCTTAAAAGAAAATATGTAATTTATTGGATATGGAGAATTATAGGTTATATAGGGTCAGTAGTAAGAAAAAAATCACAATATTCAAAATAAAGGGTAGATGAAAAGGAATAAAAAGACCTTGGAAAAGTAATTTAATATAAATGTAACCAAAAAAAAATTTTTTTAAATGATTTTATTTATTTATTTGACAGAGATCACAAGCAGGCAGAGAAGCAGGCAGAGAGAGAGGAGGAAGCAGGCTCCCTGCTGAGCAGAGATCCCAATGTGGGGCTTGAGATATATATATATAATATATATATATATATATATATATTATATATATATATTTTATCATTATGTTAGCCACCATAAAATACATCGTTAGTTTTTGATGTAGTGTTCCATGACTCATTATTTGTGTGTAACACCCATGCAATACGTGTCCTCCTTAATATCCATCACTGGGCTCACCCATACCCCCACCCCCTCCCCTCTGAAACCCTCAGTATGTTTCCCAGAGTCCATGGTTTCTAGTGGCTCATCTCCCCCTCTGATTCCCATACCCCCTTCATTTTTCCCTTCCTTCTCCTAGTGACCTTCATGCTATTCCTTATGTTACACATATAAGTGAAACTACAAGATAATTGTCTTTCTCAGCTTGGTTTAGTTCATGTAGCATAATCCCCTCCAGTCCCATCCTTGTCAGTGCAAATGGTGGGTATTCATCCTTTCTGGTCGTTGAGTAATATTCAATTGTAGCTCTGGACCACATCTTCTTTATCCATTTGTCTGTTGAAGGGCATCTTGGTTCCTTCCATCTTTGCCTATTGTGAACATTGCTGCTATGAACATTGGGGTGCATGTGGCCCTTGTTTTCACTATATCTGTATCTTTGGGGTAAATACCAGTAGTGTAATGGCTAGTTTATAGGATAGCTCTATGTTTAACGTTTTGAGGAACATCCACTTTGTTTTCCAAAATGGCTGTTCCAACTTGCATTCCTACCAAAAGTGTTAAGAGGGTTTCCTTTTTCCCATATCCTCTCCAACATTTGTTGTTTCCTGCCTTGTTACTCTTTGCCATTCTAACTGGGGTAAGGTGGTATCTCAATGTAGTCTTGATTTGAATTTCCCTGATGGCTAATGATGATCATTTTTTTCATGTGTCTGCTAGCCATTTGTATATCTTCATTGGAGAAGTATCTGCTCATGACTTCTGCCCATTTTTTTTGATAGGATTATCTGTTTTTTGGGTGTTGAGTTTGAGAAGTTCTTTATAGATCTTGGATATCTGCCCTTTTGTCTGTAGTGTCATTTGCAAATACCTTCTCCCATTCCGTGGGTTGCCTCTGTTTTGTTGACTGTTTGCTGTGCAGAAGCATCAATTCCATCTTTAAAATCAACTTTGGACAATGAGGATATCCATGACTGAATATCCACAACTCTTAATTTAAAAAAAAAACAAACCATGAAATCAAGACTTGCATACAAAAAAATTCACATGCAGTTATACAACTGAGTCAAAGATTTATAAATATCAAACAATCCATTCTATGCAACAATGACAAATAAATGTAAAGTAGAGCAATGGCATGGTATTCCTAAAAGAATAATAGGCTGTAGTTAATATATTTAGCCAAGAATGAGAACATATCACAATATGTGGGATAAGCTTATGCTAATTTTTTTTTTTTAATCTGAAATTCAAATGAAATGGGATGTCTGTGTTTTAACTGGCAACCCGACTATTAACTAAGTGAGGGCTTTGGTTTTCTTCCTGAGTGAGTTGGGGTATCACTGAAATAATGGAGTGATATGGTCAGACTTAGGTTTTGAAAAATTGTTCTCCTTCAAGAGATAGACTACTTCTTAGTCTATCTAAGAGATAACTACTTCTTATTAATTTTTGGATTAGTCTTTTATTGTTTTCCCTGCAAAAGTTAAGCAAATATGTATGTAGGTATTTATTTTTACCTCTCTCTTACATAAAAGCTTAGTCAAAAGGCAACTTAATCTCCAAAGTAGAGGCAGGATTGAAAAAGAAGCCGATGAAGCACTCCCTGCATCTGTTAAACACCTTTCAAATGGTGGTTTTTTGGGGGGGGATATGATTAAAGCCAAAATAAAAATTACTTAAAAATTCACATTTACATTTGAAATATATTTATTTTAGATAGAGTTACATACTTCTGTAGCCATATTACAAGGTGGTACTCAGCTATTTGTGTACCATTAATAAATAAAATACAAATGTAAATACATTCACATCTTTATTTCATCTTTATTCTGTCTTGTAAGATATATAATATTACATTGTGAATATAATTGACAGCAGCCAACATGTAAATGAATTAATAAATTAAGAGGTTCTTAATGCTCAAACTATTTTGCTGATGAGATACAGTAAGAAAAGGTTAGAACTATTCTAAATGTACAGTTTAACTTACCCTCTTACTTTTTTCTACTACACTTTCTTTGATCCCTAAAGTCCGATTTCCAATACTTTAATTCTATTTTTTCTTCTTACACACAAGTTTGACTCCTTCACGTGACCCAATTTTTCCACTTCCTAGCTTGAGTTCTGTGACTCAATTTTGTAGAGGTTCCATAATGAATCTATACAAATTAAGTTACATCAGATCTACTGTCAGGAAGAGACATTGAATGGACTGCTTTCAAAACTTCTTAACTGCAAATGCATTGCCCATTTAGATGATGCCATAAAAAGAGTGCTTATCAACCTTGATCTACTTATTGGGATACAATGGAGAAGAAGATATCATCATATTTAGTAGTTCGGGGATTTTTATTTTTTGAAACTGAGTTCTATGGCACTTACTCCTTTATCCCACCACCATGTCCCTTTAATCCTTTTGCCTGAGTGACCAGACTTAAGGTATTGATTTCTTGCTGACAGAAGAAGGAATCGTATGAGTGGGCAATCTCTTTTTCACTCGATCAAACAATTGTTCTTAGTTACAAAATTGGCAAAGAAACTTCATACTGCTTCTGAGCTCACACTGTAAGTATCAGAGAAACGACTGGGTGAGGGACTAAGAAAGTCTTCCCGAATGTTTTCTAGAACAGTTTGTTTCTATATTGAGCTACTTTATTATATTTTTTATTTTTGTAAGTGGAAGGGATATTGTAAGTACAATACTTGGATTAATAGGAAGACTACATTTTGAAATGTGTATTCACCTTTTCCACAATAAATGCACAGTAGAATACAGAGCTTTTCCATCACTCCGAATAGTGTCCTCATGCTTCCTTGTGGTCTGTCCCTCCTGTCCTGCCCCTGCAACATCAATCTATTTTCTGTCAATATAGGTTAGTTTACTCTTACTATAAAGCTACAGAAATAAAATCAGACAGTATGTACTCTTTCTATGTCTGATTTTTTTAAGTTAGCAAAACCTTAAGCATTACCATGTTGTTATATTTATCAGTAGTTCATGCTTTCTTATCAATGGAATCTATTTCATTCTTTTTTGTTGCTGAGTCATATTTCATTGCATGGATGTATTGCCTTTTATTTATCCATTTATCTGTTGATAAGAGATTTAAGTTATTACTTAATCTCTTAAGTAGCCATGGGAAGAACAGACCATGTCGTGGTTGTGACTTAACTTTTTAAGAAATTGGTGAACAATTTTACTTTCCCACCAGTAGGATATAAGTGGTCCAGTAAGTTCAGTTCCTCATGTATATTCCTAATATCCTCAGTCTTTTTAGTTTGATTTATTCTGATAGTGATCTTATTGTGGTTTTTATTTGCAATTCCTTCTGTGGCAAGGAACTGCAAATGGTCTTTAGTCAAGCGCCAACAAGAAAATGTAGCTTTTTGTCATACACCACGTGGAAGTGAATTTTGCCAAAAGCAGTTTGAATTTGGAAGTGGATAATTCTCCAGTCAAGCCTCAGATGAAACCACACCCCAGTCTAAAACCTTGAGAGTGGGAGCGACTCGAGGGGTCCACGGTTAGGTCTCTGTCTTTGGCTCAGGTCTTGATTCCAAGGTGCTGGGATGGAGCCCCACCATTGGGTTCTCTGCTCAGTGGGGAGCTTGCCTGTCCCTTGGCCTACCAGTGCTTGTGCTCTCTCTCTCCCTATCTCTCTGTCAAATAAATAAAATCTTTTAAAAATATTAAAACCTTGATTGTGGTAGGAAATAACTAATAGATGAAGTATCTGTTTGTGTCTTGTCCATTTCTAAAGGACATAACGCAAAATTTATCATTGCAACCATCTTTAAGTATATAGCTCAGTGACATTTGGTGTATTCAAAATGTTGTACACCCATTATCACTATCCCATGTCCAGAACTTTATTACTATCCAAACAGAAACCCTGTTGTCCCCCTAAAATAATAGCTCCCACTTCTTTCTCTCTCTAGTCCTCTGATAGCCACTATTATATTTCCCTTCTCCATGAATTTGCTGATTCTAGTACTTGATGTAAGTGGAATCCTACAATACCTGCCTTCTTGTTTCTGGCTAACTCCACTGAGCATAAGATATGGAGGTTCAGTCTATGTCGTAGATACACGAGTACTTGAGCATCCTGGCTGAGTAAGATCTTCTTTGTCATGTCCCCATAGGCAACCATGTAAAGTTGATGTATGCAAATAAAAATGAAAACACACACCACTTGCATTGGTTAAATTGCTTCCTCCACAAAGATATGTTGAAGTCCTGACCTTTTGGTTCCTCTGGGTGTGACCTTTTTTGGAAATAGGGTGTTTACAAAATAATCCATTTAAGATAAAGTCATCAGGTTGGCCCCCAATCCAATGTGACTCTTGTCCTTATAAGAAGAGGAAAACACTCTGTGAAGACAGAGACCCACAGAGAGAAAGGCCCATGATGACACAACAGAGGTTGGGGTGAGGTAGCCAGAGTCCGAGGACCATCCTGGTGACCTGCCACAGCCAGCTGCTAGCAAGAGGCACAGAGATTCCCCCCAGCCCCCCAGAGTCCCAGAGGATCCTGGCCTTGCAGACACCTTTGTTTGGGACTTGTAGCCTGCAGGACTGGGAGAGAATATATTTGTATTGCTTTATGCCATCCAGTTGGCGGCACTTTGTAAACAGCAGCCCCAGGAGTCCATACTTCAGTATTAGAAATTTTACTTTTTTTTAAAAGATTTTATTTATTTGACAGATCATAAATAGGCAGAGAGAGGAAGAAGCAGGCTCCCCACTGAGCAGAGAGCCCCATGTGGGGCTCAATCCCAGGACTCTGAGATCATGACCCCGAAGGCAGAGGCTTAACCCACTGAGCCACCCAGGTGCCCCAGCAATTTTACTTCTTAATGGGACTAAATAGAATCCCTTTTGTTATCCTTGTTTTTATTGTCAAGTATTGTTTGCTGATCATATGTTACATTTATAGTAAATAATCAAGTGAATAGTGTAAAAAAGAGAATGCAAACTATTAATCTTCCATTATGCTAGAAGGGGCATTTGTTATTTATTTTTTTTTATTCGGCATTTGCTTCTCTTTGAAGCTCTATTAATCTGCTTTTTCTGTTCTTCTATTCCAATTAATGAGGTATTGTAGTATGAGATTCTCTGCTCCCCAGTTTACAGGCTGGAGGAGAGAGCTCCTACCTCTTCCCAACTCCTGGTAGCAGAGCCAAGTATTGGACTTGGCCACACTAAGATGCCGCTTCTCGGGGTTTTGGGGGAAGGTGAGTCTGAATCGAGAGAAGCAAAGCCAGCACAGGGAGCAGTTGGTGTACGGTGGTTTCCATCCTGCAGGCGCTGACAGTATCTTGCAGCAGCAATGGCAGCAGCATCGCAATTGGGACCTTGTTTAAGTCAGTAAATACCTTCCAGAATTACCCTGATATCTGCGTATCTTCCACATACAGTCCTCTAGGCGTCTGTCAATTCTATGTTCTCCAAATAGCCCTTCGACTAATTCATGTCTCTGGCTACAGAAAATCAGAGTTGGCTTTTTTTTTTTTTTTATTGTTTGTAATTTTTACAAGTATATACATAAGAAAAGTTCTGAGATTCCAGATTTCCCAGTAACACTGCCATCAAAATACTTAATATTTTGGAATTCTGTATGATATTTTAATTTCTATATGATATTTAACCAAGACTATTTTTATGTATGCCAAGAGAAATGTTAAAATCTCTTTTTTTTTTCCAACTAGAGGGTGACTAATTAGTTTGACTAAGTCTTTTTTACTGGTTTAATAATACCGTTGTCATTGAGGAGAAAAGTTAAAATCTTTAAAAACTTATCAGATATAATTACTGTGATACTCCATGCAGTTCTTATATGAAAAAAGTTCTTATATGAAAAAAGATGTAAGTGATCTTTTCAGTGGCAAACCACTGAAAGCCAACTTCTGGGGTCCATGTTAAAGTAGTAGGATTGAGAATGAGAAAATAAAAAGTTCCTAAGTTCCTACATTCCTCAAGGTACTCTCCAGCCCCTCTCCCAAGATACAGTGCATTAGTCTATGGCCGTAGCACTCTGAGCACAGCAGATCTCCTCTGATCTCAGGGGCCACGATATAATGTATGAGAAATGGAGACATTTCATTACAGATATGAGTCTAGTGAAGATAGTCCTGAAGGCTTTGAGCTGGGAGTTATATTTATAAGTGAAAAAAATAGTATTAGAGTTATGTAGAAAAAAATAACTTTGTAAGTATCCCTCAGTTAAAGGACTGTCAAAGGCCGGGGGTCAGGGTGGGGGTGGGAAGGAAGAAAAGGAGGAGGAGGAGGAAGAGGAAGAAGAAAACAGCCAGATTATAAAGAAACAATAGCATTTTTGGAGGATATAATTCTCTTTAAGAGTTCAGACTTTCTGAGTGAGGTGTGTACATTGTGTTGAATATGCGCGTGCGAATTATTTATCCTTAATCATGTAATTCCTGCCTGACACCTGATATACTGGTTCTTGATGAATTTCCTTTGAGCCCTGATGTTCAGACACATTTCTGCTACACTGTATGAAGTTCCGCTTGCCCACCCCATGAATTCTAAGTTTACAAGCCTGGATTACATTTTTTTTTTTTTTAAACATTCTGTGCTCAAACAATTTATATTTTCCATTTGACATTCCCCTAATTCTGTTAAAAACCACTTTTGAGATGTCTAACTGGCGTCAGTCTTCCTATGCCTCAATCCTACACTGTTTCAGCACTAACTAGAATTTCCTTCACTAATTTGCTCCCTTCCCTCTCCAGTTAAAGGTCATCTCCCTCATATTTGAAGACTCACTCTGCTTCATTGGTGTCTCTCTGGTGGCACGGACCATATTCCTCCCTGTTCTAATGGCTTTTATGTAAGCCTTACCTCGTTCTGGATTTTATAACCTAACAGACCTTTGGTGGATGGCAGTGGACAGCACAGGGTACATTGAGCTCACATAAGCAGGCAGAGATTCTTTGAACTCACATAAATTTCTCTCACATGCAGTTATTTCTGTGTGCTTCCTATGGCCTGTTCTTTTTTCTACAGAAAACAGGGACTGTACAACCTCTCTTTCATACACTGTAGTGTCTGTGTTTGTACCTAACGTTAGCTCACTGAAATAACTAAAAAAATGTATTTCTGAGCAATCCTGCTACACTAATATCTTGTCTGGCAGAATGATAGTGGATTAAATCCATTGGGCTCTAGGCTTCTGATTGGCGCCCTGAGCATATGAAAACTTGAGTTTAGAATATGGGTCTTAATCATGCTTAATCAGAATATTGATTGGCAGCTTTTTTTTTTCTTCTCACAGAAACTTGAAGCCAATGCTTAATATTTTAAATGAAAATTAAGCAACTCCATGTTGCTTACATCTAGTAATTGAGTTTAAGGTAATATGCTTTTCTGATTCCCTTTTCTTCAGGTGACACAAATTCAGAAGTGTATGAGAGTATTTACTACTCATGGGGCTTTCAACGCTTTAATAAAGTCCCACAAAATAGAGAATACCAATTCTGTGCAAGTGAGATACACTTTATTTTTTTATTGTTAATTTGGGTAGAGGGGACACATGATGTGATGTTAGTGTCAGATGTACAAGGTAGTGAGTCGGTCTCTTTGTACTTTAGGCCGTGCCCCCACAAATGTAGTCAGCGTCTGTCACCATTACAAGGCAGTTACAATACCACGACTGTATTCCCTATGCTGTATCTTTTTTTTTTTAATTACATTTATTTATTTTCAGCATAACAGTATTCATTATTTTTGCACCACACCCAGTGCTCCATGCAATCTGTGCCCTCTATAATACCCACCACCTGGTTCCCCAACCTCCCACCCCCCCCACCACTTCATTCCCCTCAGATTGTTTTTCAGAGTCCATAGTCTCTCATGGTTCCCCTCCCCTTCCAATTTCCCCCAACTCCCTTCTCCTCTCCAACTCCCCATGTCCTCCATGCTCCACTAGTAAGTGAAACCATATGATAATTGACTCTGCTTGACTTATTTCACTCAGCATAATCTCTCCCAGTCCCGTCCATGTTGCTACAAAAGTTGGATATTCATCCTTTCTGATGGAGGCATCATACTCCATAGTGTATATGGACCATATCTTCCTTATCCATTCGTCCGTTGAAGGGCAGAAGGATTCCCTTCTTCTTTTTTTTTTTTTTATATAAACATATATTTTTATCCCCAGGGGTACAGGTCTGTGAATCACCAGGTTTACACACTTCACAGCACTCACCAAAGCATATACCCTCCCCAATGTCCATAATCCCACCCCCTTCGCCCAAACCCCCTCCCCCCAGCAACCCTCAGTTTGTTTTGTGAGATTAAGAGTCACTTATGGTTTGTCTCCCTCCCGATCCCATCTTGTTTCATTGATTCTTCTCCTACCCACTTAAGCCCCCATGTTGCATCACCACTTCCTCATATCAGGGAGATCATATGATAGTTGTCTTTCTCCGCTTGACTTATTTCGCTAAGCATGATACGCTCTAGTTCCATCCACGTTGTCGCAAATGGCAAGATTTCATTTCTTTTGATGGCTGCATAGTATTCCTATGCTGTATCTTTTATTCCCATGACCTACTCATTCTGTAACTGGAAGCCTGTTTCTCCCACCCCCCTTCACCCATTTTGTTCATTCTCGCCACTCTCCTCCAACTGGCAAACACCTGTTTGTTCTCTGTGTTTGTAGTTGTGATTCTGCTTTTTGTTTTCTCATTTTTATTTTAGGCTCCACATGTGAATAAAATCAGAAAATAGAAATTCATATGATCTGATCATTCCACTACTGTGGATTTACCCAAAGAAAATGAAAACACTAATTTGAAAAGATAATGCACCTCTATGTTCATTGCAGCATTACTTAGAATAGCCAAGATATGGAAGCAACCTAAGCATCTATCCATAGATGAATAGTTAAAAAAGAAGTGTGTGTGTGTGTGTGTGTGTATGTGCACGTGCGCATGCTTGTGTGTATATGAATATTACACAGCCATAAAAAGGATGAGGTCCTTCCATTTGCAACAACATGGATGGACCTGATGGGTGTTATGCCGGGTGAAATAAATCAGATTAAGATACAGTATTGAAATACAAATTTAATATCATAATTACAATAAAATAAGTAATTATAATAAATTATTTAAATGGAATAAGTATACTGTTTGACCAAAAACCTCTCCCCCCATTTCAATGAACTACAAAAACCCCAACAAAACTTTAAAAAAAAAACCCTATAGTTCCTTCAAGATGAACTTGAAATATAAAATAACCAATGATATATAATTTGCAGTAATTCAGGTATTAATTACAACCTATTGACTATCTGATTTGTAGAACTGTTGGGAACTCATCTCATGAGAACTACTGTCATGGCAATAGAATCATGTAGTTACTGGGGTGATAGTGATTTAAAGAACTTGAAAACCATAAAATGTATAACTAATCTTTAAGTATTAACAATTTTGTTACTTTTTCTTATTAAAAGATTTTATTTATTGACAGAGATCACAATTAGGCAGAGAGGCAGGCAGAGAGAGAGAGGGAAGTAGGCTCCCCACTGAGCAGAGAACCCGATGTGGGGCTTGATCCCAGGATCCTGGGATCACGACCTGAGCCGAAGGCAGAGGCTTTAACCCACTGAGCCATCCAGGTGCCCCCGATTTTGTTACTTTTAAGGACATTTTAAAATATGTAAATATCTATGATGATCAAAGAACACTCTTGTATACTTTTGCAAGGAGGTCTATAGGATAAACTCTTAACGGTGAAATTTCAGCAGAAAAGGCATATGCAATCTTTCTTTTACTGACATTGACATATTTCATCCAAATATATTCCAGCAATGTATATTTATATTCAATAGTACGTGTCTAACCACACTCTCTCCAGAGGGGTTTTATTAAGCTTAAAAAATGTTTGCCAGTCTTACATGTAAAGAATCTGACATCTTTCCTTCTTTTTCTCCCCAGATAGATCCCGCTCATTTTAGCACTCATATTTTCTCAAACAAACTTAACTGTCACTTTATGTACACTATCTTCTCCCAAATGCTATCTTCGGTATTTTCATTCAAGTCCCGTAACATTTATGGACATATATGGGGGGGGGCCATTGACCTTCTAAGAATAAGTCATTTTTTCTCTTTATCAATTCATTCTATTTCTTGTTCAGTAGAGTTTTGATATTCTTATATTGCCAATAAGTACATTTTCCTTACCATGAGTAGACAGGGATAATGTTCCTGATGATGAACAAGGTTAGTCATGTCAATGTCAGTGAATACCTCAGTATTTTCGCTGCCTGTCTTACTCCTTCAAGACCATTAGGCTCTTAAAGAGTATTTGCTCAAAGATATGCCAGGTAAATAATTTTGACTATGATCTAAGATTTAGTACCAGCTCCTTATCTGTTCTTCTATGCAGAGGACCTAAACTCGATTTTGCATAATCCTTTAGAATACATTTTACCCCTTTGACCCAGCATTTAAAATGGAAGGGACTGACCTAACTCCTTTTCCCTGGACTGTGAGTGCAGCATGACCTTGCTAAGTAGGGGGACTTGGCCTAGACCGTTAAATCTTAACTAAACGAGCTTGGGAGCAGGGAAGAAGTTTAATTGCCAACACAGAATTTCAGATAATTTTTGCCTAGACTGTTACATTTGCTATTCCTTTATTCATCTAACTGGATGTTCTAACCACTATTTTTCTGCCTTGGCTGTATTTTTATCCTAAATCACTGTTTCCCTAGGGGTGAGCCGGAGGTCAGAGGGCACTCATGGCAGCGTGCACAACCAGCTGGACTTGAACACTTGCTTTGAAAATGTGAATTTGTTCCAGTACAAGTGAGCTACTAGGGAACACTGAGAGCATAATAATGCTCACCTGTGATTTTTTTTCTGTGGGAAATACCAGGTGAACACAGAAAACTGCACCGCGCTGAACCCAGCAGTGTAGCAGTGCACAAAATGTACACATGAACACGCTGTGACCCACTCCCAGTGACCTCGGTTTATCGCGGGCATTATGAGCCACACTGTCCCCGTGTGATGTTACAACTTCCCGTCTGTTCTCAAATCCCGTTCTCTCCTCCATCTCACCGCGGCTCCTGAACTGCAGCCTTTCCAACAGCCTCTTCACCAAGCAAATTTCGAGTCCTTTTCAAGTTAAAGTATCTATTCTATTTGTTGCATTATTTATGTATTTTTTCAACATATGTGAAGCTCTGCTATGGTTTTTATTAGATTCCCCCCCCCCCCCCGTATACTGATGGAGTTTTGAGTGTTGTGCCCTATCCCCTATTCTTCTTAGAAGCCCCCTGGTGTTACTGTTCACTGTCACATAGCACAGCAACCATTAGGAATGCAAAGGTCCCCTTATATCAGAACTGATTGTATGTATTTATTTATACCATAACTGTATTTGTGTATGTATGTATTTATTTATATCAGAACTGAATGAACCTTTCACCTTCAACTCTAGGCTTATACATCAGGTAGCACATTGCCCTCTGGAACACAGTGCCTTACACAAACTGGGTATTTGCTACAGATTTATTGCAAAAAATAAATATACCTTGTTCATTCCTGTTTCCATGCCTTTCTTTATCAAGGCTTCCCACCTGAAGGGCAGTTTTCCTTTCTCTCTCCCTAATCAAATACTAACCAACTTTTAAGATAAATTTAAATTTTAAATATTATGTTGCGTCTTTTTGATAACCCCAAACAGAAATGATAGCATCTTCCTCAGTGTATATAGTAAATACTATTTGTGCCATATACTTAAAATCATAGTTACTATAATATTTTTCTCTTATTGGAACTAGCACTTTACTTTCTCAGGTGTATTACAAATTCCTTGGGAGGAGGTTAGATGTCTAGCCTGCCTTATATGTCTCCCCATGCCAAGCAGAAAGCATTGAAGATGATCATTATTGAATAAATATTTGGGGGTTTTGGTCAAAGCGGTAGATCTGCCCAACAATTATAAAAAGTGAAATTCATTAAGTGTCTGTGGAAGCCAGAGAAACGCCTTGTGATAAAAGGATAAACTTTGTTTTTTGTTTGCAAAGAGGAGGAAAAATATTAACATATAGTGATTGAATACCAAGACAGTTAAGTAGCCACACTCTTAACAAGCAATCCTTTCAAAAGTATTTCAAAATACTGTAAACACATGAATAGGTTCTCTCTGATTCTCTTCTTTATACTGAGCTACAGGTTTGGTTTTGGTTGTTTTTTGTTGTTGTTGTTGTTGTTCTTTTAAGGTTTTTTAGATGTATTTATTCATGAGAGAGAAAGAGAGGCAGAAGCAGAGCAAGAAACAGGCTTCCCACTGTAGGGAGCCTGATGCAGGGCTCCATACCAAGGACCCAGGATCATGACCTGAGCCAAAGGCAGATGCTTAAACATCTGAGCCCCCCCAGGTGCCCTGGGCATGACCTTGCTCCCTGATGGTCCTCATAATCCCTTTTTCTCTCTTGAACTTCCTACATGGCCACTGAGCTCACAAATAGTCCCCCTTTAGTAAGAGGGGCCCTAGGACTACACCAGGCTAACATACTTGGTCTCCTCTTCTTGTTCTAGAGCTGGTAAGAATGTTTTAGATTCACTTTTCCTCCCAGAGCTTAGTTAAAATCCAAGATTAAGTTTAGATTTAAGGAAAACATTCTCTTTTCTTTTTAAGGTTTTCTTTTTAATTAATCTCCATACCCAGCATGGAGCTTGAACTCACAACCTGAGACCAACAATTACAGGTTCCACTGACTGAACCAGTCAGGTGCCCCTAAGAAAGACATTCTTAAAATAGGAGAAGAAATCTCTGTATCATGTGGCTAAGTACACTGAAATTTTATACTGCATTTTAGAGACAGGTTTCAGCTACTGATAAAGTATGACTTTATCTTCTACTGGAAGGAATTATTCTTTTTTATAGAACACCTATCTTTTACAAAATCTATGTACATTTGCTCACATTTCCTCAGGCGCCTTAACTCAGAGGTTCTTTATTTCGGACAAAACAAATTATATTACATGCTATTACTACCTAAGAATGGTTCTCCAGTTTGTACATTCAACGACAGCTAGAATTTATATATATGTTTAGGTTTGTAACTAATTTGTAGAAATAGTCTTTTTTTCTTTCAATACTCTAAAATTCTGCTTTGTCTCAATTTAGTAGTGTAAAACAAGATACTTATAAATGGGATTTTAAAATATTTTTTAAAAGTCCCAAGCCCTTATCCTGAATCTCACATATGAACTGTACCTGCAGTTACACCAAATGAACAGGGCTGGTGGATGCAGGAAGGAAAAGTCAAAATCGGTACTTCCCAATTACTGGCTTGACAATGTTTAAATCATGGCAAGTTGAGATTTCATGACCTAAGAGGAATTCTGATATGGTTGCTGTTCCGATTTTGTCATTATGTCGTTGTTTCTTATGTCTACTAGAGGCTGTTTAGAGGAAGAAAAGAAATTGAAGTAAGTCATTTTGTATGATGAGGGGATGGCTCTGGCCATTATTGAAGGGTAAATTGAAAACGTGCATGAAGAAAGTTAATGAATTTTAATCAGTGACCTTGTCTCCATCTCTCAGTTCTAGTTAGGACATTTACATATCCCCAGGAAGTTGATAGAAAGTAGGACTCTAATCTAGTCAGTACTGATAAATTTCAGTAAATCATATACAATTGTTTGTTAAAATTACTAATTTTTCTTGCATAATGCAGAAAATTTGCCTGATTGGACTGGTCTCTAAATCCCTTAAATTCACTTAATGGTCTGAAACGAGAACTTCTAAAGTCCCTAAATTTAGGAATAGTATCACCATCACATATGGGCGGTGGATGGGGTAGCCAGTTTCTTCCACTCTCAGAGTTGCTGTGCACTTTTGTCTCAGAGGTATAAACAAGTGGATATTTTATTAGTTAAAATGGACCATAAGTTATTTTCCCACTTTGTCAGTGAAAGTATAAAATCCAAGTTGTAAAATATGTATCCAAACTAATAAAACACGAGCTCCATGTAATATCTAGTGACATTAATACTTTGACTGTCACCTATTCCTGTGGGTTTGTATCAACCCTGACTCATGATAATGAATGTAAAAATATGCCACAAAATCACATGCATTATTCATTTTTGCAGTAATAAATAGATGTTTCTTTCTTCCTCACCATCTGAATTAATGAAATGAAAAGTAACTTCTTTTACAATTAGGATTCATTTGTTAGAAGTGGGTGTACCACTGGCAGTCTCCACAATTGGTCCTCCACGTATCAGGATGATTTATGAGCAAAGAAGTTGTGAGGTTGAGTTTATTTATTTCAAGGAGGAAAGTAAGGAATGATCTCAAAATTATTTGCACAAAAACAAGTTTGAGGACAAATTTACACTATCTGCAGCAGAAAACATTTCACTGGGTTCTTTGCAAAAAAAAAAAAAAATTATTAAAATAAATTAAAGGAAGGACCTAAATTTTCTAACTCTCTGGTCTGTTGTGGAATAGGTGCCTCAGCATTCTGAACACTTCCTTGGGTACGTCAGACGTATGAGCTGCATTGGAAGCTACAGCCCTGCTAGAGTATTCACAAGGGAATGTCTAAGGGGGTGTTCATTTGTGAAAGTCCAAGAGAAAGGGAGACTTCACCTTGTCACAAGTCAATCTCTGGCTATTACTGTAGGCTCCCGGAAAAAATATAATATTCACTTAGCAGAACAGTAGAACAGCTTTGCCTGATCAAAGAAATCAAGCAGTAGTTCTTTGCCTGAGTTGACCTCAGATATGGCAGTGCGTCTGCCAAGAGCCCCTAAAGCTGGATGTGGTAGTTAATCAAGCATACATGTAGGGCACTGGAGGTCTCTGGGACATGGCCAGTAGTTACAGTCTGCAGCTAGAAGACTGCAGGATAAACAAGAGAGGTGCCACTAGAAGGTGGAAATTTCATTTTATCCGACAAAGTTCTCCTGCCCCAAATTAAATAATCTTGAACTGGCAATTAAAACTCTGCTCTCTGGAGTTAGGTGTTTTTATGAGAGTTTTATATGACATTTGCTTATTGTGAAATCACATTTTCATGGGGGATGTCTTTTGGGAATTTTAGTAATCTGCCATCAAGTAGCCAAACAATGCAAAAAACATGTCCTTGCTAAGAAGGTCATTCTATTTCTTTATCAGCTCTGGAAATGGACCAACCCTAACGATCCAACTGTGAAATGTGGATTTACAATATAGAGTAAACTGGTTACGTGATTCATTTTACTTTGCTGTGCTGTGTTGTCTAACTCCCATTTTGTGTGTGTGTGAGAGAGAGATTGGGGTGAGCTACCAAAGGCACTTGGGCCTCCAGAATAAAAAAAAAAAAAAAAAAAAAAAAAAAGCTTTTGAGTTTTAACAAGGTAAAAGTAGAGAGCTCCATGTATAAGCTTAGTAGTTAAATCAAGTTAATCATGTCAATAGATTGAGCATATACTAGGAATTAATTGGTTACCCAGGAAATAAATTCTTTAGAAATCTAAAGAACAGCTACTGATGGTTTAATTTATTTAAATGCAGGTATCTGTCGAAATCTTTAAATAGGGTCCTGAAGTATATGTAAGACTAAAATAAATGTCTCTTGTTAAATTAGAACCTTGTCCCTTTTAAATTCTATTTAATAAAATAAGTCCACTCTCTGCATTATTTGTTTGTTTATTTATCTTAAATTATTTATTTATTTGACAGAGTGAGTCAGAGAGCACAAGCACGGCAGAGGGAGGAGAAGCAGGCTCCCTGCTGAGCAAGAAGCCTAATAAGGGGCTGGATTCCAGGACCCTGGGCTTATGACCTGAGCCGAAGGCAGACGCTTACTCAACTGAGCCACCCAGGTACCCCACTTTCTGCATTTTTTAAGTGATGTAATTACTGAGAATATGAGCAAAGGTTGTTAAGTGAGGCTGAAATCTATAAACCAATTAGGGCGTGGTGGAATAATTTCAGGCTTGGGCCATTGTGTTCTGGGATTAGAATGGTGATCAGACCTCTCAGTATATTTGTGATGAAAATTATATAATATTTAACTATTGTTATTGGGGCTAATCCACAAGGACTGTAAGCAATGAAGATACTTTGACATTTTAATCAAGAGGATTATGCTACAAACATAATCTTTGCATTTCAACCACATTTACAGTCATGATATGGTCAGTAACAGTGTTAAATACAGTGTGTGTGTATAGTATTGACTTGCAATTATGGCTTTTCCTCGTTTCTTGCTTCAACATTCTCCCTGTTGCAATTTTTGGAAAATCTTCTATTTATAATGTTTAAAAATGTTTGGACTTGGAAAACATCAGTGTTTCAAGCAGAAAATGGTAATTGTAGAGAGTATCAGGAAACTATTAGAAAGAAACATGACCATTAGAGAAGAGTGGGTTTAGGGTATGTTTTTAGCTGAATCTTCGTTTCTGAGATGGATGTGAACTAAAGCCTTCAGCTCTAAAGCTGTGTATCGATTAATAGCTTCCATTCCTTCCTTCTGCAAACATGTATCAAGGACTTATTCTGTGCTTATATTCTGGTGTGGTGACACACAGTAACTATATTAGCACACATATGAGTAGACTGTTTGTCAGTAATATGTGACAGTAGTTTTTCTCCATGGGTTAAGTCTGGCTGGCATGTAGTCGAGACTGTACATCTTTGTTGAATGAATGGATCTTGTATATTTAGTGGTAAAACAAATGCAAAGCTATGTCCATGTGAAATTCATCATTTTTATCTTAAAGTGTGAATAAAAATTTACATTTTGTAAGAATTCGCCCTGATTGTTTGTAATCTTGGCAAAATAAAATGAAGTTAAATTCAAGATAAAATGAAGAAAATTTTCATATAAGAATTTATATTTAAATAAGGTCAATGAAACAGAATTTCTGGTTGCATTTTAAGAAGTTCTTAGAGCCTGAAGACAACATTGCAGCTACAGAAGCCAAAGTGTATTGTAGCTTTGATATAATATTCCACTAGCATCAAAAACAGCAGATTTCGGCTAATTAGCTGTTTTATAAAAAAAAAGTTTTTATATACTTAAATATAGAATGGAGTGAAAAATGTTTTACATCTAAATAGTATAGATCTCATTCATGTTTAAGTGAACAAAAAATAAACGAAAATATGCAGAAAGAAAGACTCATCACTCTGCAAGCCAGTGAAACATTATACATTATTGTTCCTTCCTATCTATCTCTGTTAGTCTTGATCCCCATCTTTATTCATGGAAGGAATTCATTACTGCTAAGAAATATATAATGCATTAAAATGCATGATTAAACAACCTATCTGTATTTTAATATGTAATGCAACTTCTAGCCCAATTTTAATTGCTTATAAACTTCAAGTAAAAGGAAACATGTTCCAAGAGGCTCTTTTATTCCAAGTCACTGATAACATGAATTCTCAGTATAAATATTAGTCATTCGATGACAAGCAAAACAGGGGAATGCTCAACCAGATCACAGCCATCACCCAGTGTCTAATACTGATTCTGTAACCTCTCTTGCAAAATGAATATTTATTCATTTGAGAAGATTTTTCGGAAGCGGGACATTTGGGAATGGATACTTGACTGTTAGAATGCATGGGTGACTTTTTGCTCAGTTATCGTTCGGGGAGCTTGGTAGCCATGCATTCTTAGTACTCTAGCTTCATGACCTTAATTCAGTTTAGAGCTATTTTCACTAAGTATAAAGATGAAATTCTTTTAAATTTAAGTGATATCACTAAAACTCTCCAAAGATACCAGGGTTAGGATCTGCTGAGTTTTACGTCTATTTTGTAATTTGGCCAAATTTCAAAAATAAGCAAAAAATACTTCCCTAGTCAGTGCATTTCCAAACTGCTGATTACAATGCCAGAGCCGATGCTCTACCCATATTCAGTGCAGCTGTAAGCCAGGCAAGACTTAAGCTGCGGGGACACCAAGAACATAGCAATATATTGAAGGCCAAGTATGATATTGATGTACTTGAGAATTCTTAAGAAGTGGATTTATAAAATAAGTAAATTGTTGGGGCACCTGGGTGGCTCAGTGGGTTAAGCCTCTGCCTTCAGCTCAGGTCATGATCTCAGGGTCCTGGGATCGAGCCCCACATCAGGCTCTCTGCTCGGCGGGAAGCCTGCTTCTTCCTCTCTCTCTGCCTGCCTCTCTGCTTACTTGTGATTTCTGTCAAATAAATAAAAATATTTAAAAAAAATTAAAAAAAAGAAGTAAATTGTTATTGTTTATTAGCAAGGAAACTTGCTAATAAAAAGTGTAAGCCTTCAGTCTAGGGAAGAGTCCTATTATCAAATGAGTAAATCTCTTCCAGGACACCTCTTCTACAAAACTAATATTTGCTAGAGGATGAATATTTAAAGATGGGGGTATGTGTCTTGAAAGCAGAACTGAGTGATTCAGTGATCTGGGTCATGTTCACAGACGTAGAAGCAAAATTCTCATCGGGAAACTCCTATGAACCTAATGGAAGCAACTAATAATTCATCCAAAAGTTGTGCTCAGGAGTTTGCCACCCCATTGCTGCTTCCAGGAAATAGATCAGTCCTCCAAGGTTTGATTCCTCCCTCCCTCCCTCCTTTCCTTCCTTCCTTCCTTCCTTCCTTCCTTCCTTCCTATTTGAAAGAGAGACAGAGAGAGGAGGGAGAGGGGCAGAGGGAGAGAGAATCTCAAGCAGACTACCCTCTAAGCAGGGAGCCCAAGGCAGGGCTCCATCTCCAGTCCCTGAGATCGTGACCTGAGCTGAAACCAAGAGTCAGACACGTAACCAACTGAGCCACCAGGTGCAGCTTTGCTTCTTTTCTTTCTGGATATCAAACAGAAGCACAGGTAAGTGGGAATGTGGAAGAGGGGATAATGCAGTTATCCTGGTGTTGGTATAAAGAGAGACCAGTACCCTTTAATGAATAACAGAAATTTAACTTTAGGGGAAAAAAAAAAAACTAAAAAACAGATATGATATTACATGTTGGCCTCATTATATATTTACTATTTACTCAAATTAAGGTTATTTATTGTAGTCTGCTGCTTTCAAGGTAGATTTGCGAGCAGTTTTCAAACACCATTCCTTGAGCAAGTATTAAGATAATTCAAAATATTTACTACAGTGGGCTTGGTGTTTGCTTTCCTTAGCTTAGTGTACCACTCACTTCTATTCCTTTTTGCATTTATTTATATTTTTATCTCAAGAGATTGATTGGAAAATTATAAGAGATCATAACATTTTAAAACTCATGCAGAAGTCTTAAAATATTAGCATTATGTAAAGCTGGGGAATCCTATAAATGCAATGTAGAAATTCAGATATTTACTAAATTATAAATAGTGTGAGTTGACTTTTGGCTCAAGATGTTGGGAAAAACACATGTGAATAGTAGGAAAAAATTAGGTTTAAGCATTTCAAAACTTCCTTGATCTTGATTTTGGTAGTGGCAACACAGACAAGCAAAAGTTAACCACATGTCTCTGAGACCTGTACCTTTAATCCCTGTGTAAAATGAAAGTATTGCAGGAAGTCAACTTCCACTGTTAAAAACTTATTACTCCTCTTTTTCTTATTCTTAAGAACATTCAATTTAAGAATATTTGAGAATGTTTTAAAATATGACATTATTCTTATTTTCTAGAAAACTAAATAAAGATCTTGTCTCAGGATAAAACTAAGTCAAAAGATATATAAAAATCATAAGGAGTAACAAATAGAAAAACAATTGTTAAAGAGATAGTCACACTTAAATTTTGTACAAGTAGAAAATATGTTTCTTTTTTATTTTTTTTAAAGGTTTTATTTATTTATTTGACAGAGATCACAAGTAGGCAGAGAGGCAGGCAGAGAGAGGGGGTGAAGCAGGGGCTCCCTGCCGAATAGAAATCCTGATGCCGGGCTTGATCCCAGGACGCTGGGATCATGACCTGAGCTGAAGGTAGAGGCTTTAACCCACTGAGCCACTCAGGTGCCCCTAGAAAATATGTTTAAATACCAACTACCAAGCCTATCAACTATTCTTTTACAATTACTAAGGATTAAGGATCCGTAGTAGATTGCACTTAAATATGTGATTCTAAGCCCTGTTTTTTTACATTTCCTCAAATGGATGGCATGGTCTGTAGCCAAGTGTGTGTATTTTCTTAAGAAGCTTAATGTGTAGAAAGAAGCCAGCTCCTTTCCAAATTCTGAGCTTTGATTTATCCACAATAGTAACCAAGAGAAGGAAAGTCACTGATTCGTGTATGTTAATCCCCAATTGAAATTCACAGTTTTCCATGCTGATATATTAGTTAAGAGGTTACTTTCCTTTCCCACCAAGCTCAGATATGGGAGCTAAGCAAACACATGAAAATTATAAATACCACAAATTTGGAATTTACTGTGTAAGAACCCATAATCCCTAACACCAGGCTAATAGAGCTCCTTATGTGCTATCTAAAGAGGGGGAATAAAATGATAAATGCAAACCATAAATAAAGAAAGTGTGTTCTGTAATAGAACACATTGTTTTCAAGTACGGTAGAGAAATTTGCATTACTGCAGTATAAGCTAAGTGAATACTCATAAAATTCATGATTTGATGTTAATTTTAAAATAAATGGGTGTATTTTTAATCATTAACACAGGTAGTAAGCTTAATTCAAGATATTCTATTTACCCAACAATATGTAGATATTATTTAATAGAGTCAGGAAAGTCAATTCCTTTTCATAAGGTAGATATGGAAAGGCACTTGAGAAAGTACCTGAGTAGTAGAGATGAGCTACAAAGATACACTGGTGCCTGCCTTTGCGCTCTCTTGCCATTTGAGTATTAAGGGAAAATATACATCTTATCTATACAGATCTCCTCCTTTGAGCCAAGATCCATTCTGGGCGATGGAAGAAAATTAAGAGAGCGAATGTGTTATTGTCTCAAGAAAATTAGATAAATCCTAGAATCAATGAATGAGAAAGATCAAAGAAAACACAAGATACGTCTTCTAGTATAAAGAAAGCATGAGCCATGTGAAAGAAGTATTAGAAAGCTTTGGAAGTTATTAGTAGATGTTCTTGAGAGCTAAAGCAACACTTCGTAAAATAAAACATGGTTGCTCTGAGGACACACAAAGCCCTTAAAGGTAACCCGTGTATACTCTCAGGAGATGAATTTGCGTCCTCCACACAAAACCCAGAGCTCTCGGGCTGGCAATGATCAGTTCATCTCCTGTTGACTTGTGGATGTATGTAATCCTCTTGGTTTTCTTTCTTGTCTCACTGAAAGAAGCATTCCTCCTTTCAACACGCTTTAAATCATGCTACCTTTCATCTTAACCTGGCTCTTTCTACCACAGGAAAAATATTCACCAGCTTTCTATATTTCTATATGCATAAGCAATCTTATTTGGCCAAAAATTAAAAAAAAATTAATGTTCACCTCAAAATCAAAATTAGGAAAGTAAGAGTTTGAATATTGTACTTTGAATATACTAGAAGTGGAATAATACTGACCAAAGTATATTTGAGTTATACTGAGTTCTTGACTCACCAAAAAAAGAAAAAAAGCTAATGTAAACCTTCTTCATAAATGCTCTAAAATAATTTCATACTTTGATTATCTTCTCTGTGCTTTTTATTAGCTAGTATGTCTCAGTCACCTGTGTTTCAATAATGGGTATGCTGGAGTTTGCTTTATTAACATGAAAGAAATCAGATGGTGAATACAGAACTGGCGTATTACTTGAATCACTTTTTATATTCTATCAAGGAAATGGTCTTTCATGCCACCGCCGGTGTGTCATTAAAATTAAAAATGATAATTTTCCATTAGGCCAAGAAATATGGAGATTGCTGGGAAATCAATTAATAGATACTGAGGTCCTGAACTGTCCTTATTAACAGCATTTCTCAGCACACATTGCTCCAGAGTTGTTTTAGTCAAAAAACCACTTTCCAGCAGCTGCGCATTTCCATACTTGCCCTTACTGCTTTTGTTCTGTTCTGTGGAATCCTATGGGGGTAAGAATATGGAGGAAAGAGATAATTTGAAAGTATTGTAAGTGGTACAAAGGAAAGACATTCAGCTGGACCTGGTTCAGCTCAGCACTAATCAGGCGGCGCGGGGTACTCCCTCAGTGACCAAGAAGATCGCCCAGGGAACAAATCCTCATCACGGTGCTGGTAGGTGAAGAGCATTTCCATGCTACAGAGCAGCCACTGAAATATTTACTGGTCAAGGGAAGCAGCTTATCTAATACAGCATTCAAGCAAGCGATCGGTTTTCCTATTATAGAAGAAAAAGCAGTAAATTGTTCAGTTGCTCTGTGGTGAGTTGAAAATCTAGCAGTAGTTTTGAGTAAGTTGATCAGAGACCATTTGTTTACCCAAGGGAATTGATTCAAATAAGAAAATGTCTGATTGTACCAATGACCTGAGAGATCATTTGGGTGGCAGAAAGCTGTCTCTCTCTATATCCGTATCTGTAGACAGATATTTACGGGATAGATAGACCATATGCCTCTACAAGAGTCATTATTGACCCTTTGGCATGCATTTTCTGAGGGAAAAAAAAGAATAGGAAAGAAGAAAAAACACAAACCAAAGCACATTTCTTCAGTATGGCTTGGTCTCAATTTAGACTTGCTTCCAAGACCCTTCTCTGAGGTGTCCCTTGAGATTACTTGCTGTGAATGCCAAGCACATTCAGTCCCAGTTGTTTGTCCAGGACAGGGCGGAGAGACCACTCTGACTTCCAGAAGCAAAGCAGCTGAGTCTGTGAGAATTTTGCAGGGCTCAGCGAGGAAGGGAGAAAGAACTATTGTCTTCAGTTTTGCAAACCAGGATTTCTAAAAATTTAGAGAAGAGTTAAGCATGGCTTGATTTCAAATTTCCATCAGGGAAGTTTTATTCCTGGTCTTTGTGGACAATAAATGCCCTTCCTTTGACTCTGGACTGAATTTATCTAATAAAGAAATAAGTACTGGAGTTGCTTCCATTCAATTGTTTTCTTTTTTCTTTTTTTAAATTTTTAATTGAATTTTTAATTTTTGTAACTTGTTATTGTATTTGTCATAAACAGTTTATCCCTAAAACTGATGAGGATTATAATTGCAAAAACGTATCTACTATATTCTGCGCAACACGGTGTCCTAGACACTGTGATAGGTGTTCGCATACATTTGTTCTAATCTTTTTAACAAAAGTTTTAGGTAGATATTCATATCCCCATTTTTAACATCCAGGGCTGTAAAGTGATTATCATTTTATTTATTCATGCATCCTACCAATATTTATTAAAACTGTATCTTTGGCAGATAAGAAATATAATAGAAAACAAATTCTTACCTTCATGAGATTGATACTTTTGTTTTCATTAGGAGACCGGAATATCCCATAGTCAAATAAAATAATTACAAATCATAATAAAAGTTATAGAAGACATAAAATCAAATAAAGACCAATGGGAGCAACATCTTTACATGGAATGGTCACATTTTTTTTTTTTTTTAAAGAATTTACTTATTTGAGAGAGAAAGAGAGTTAGAGATCACATGCACAAGTGGCAAGAGAGGTAGAGAGTGAAGCGGACTCCCCACTGAGCAGGTAGCCCAATGCGGGGGCTCCATCCCAGGACCCTGAGATCATGACCTGAGCTAAAGGCAGATGCTTCACCAACTGAGCCACCCAGGTATCCCTGGAATGGTCACATTTAAAAAAACAAACTGATAATTAAAGAACAAGTTGATATGTAATTTGGGAGAAATGACATGATACACAATGTTGGTCCCATGTATGAAGACCCTGCATGGGATGAAAGTGGGACCCGTTCAAGGAATGGGAGAAAACTGCGAGGGTGAGCGGGTGAGGGACAGGGGCACCTTTGTGAGAAGTCAGGTAGATAACTGGGTGTACCTTCAAGTAGGGTCTTCTCAGCTGGAAAAGCATTTCAGTTTACTGGAGAACCTCCGGAAAATCTCATGGTCTTCTTTAGATTTTTAAGAACACCAGTCCTGCTGCTGGGTGAAAAAGAGCACGGCCCTATCACAGAAGTCCTGAGAGTAAGTGCAAGGAGGCCTGGAAGCCATCCCCGTCAAGTGACCTCACTTAGCCGTTGGCTGGAAAAGAGAACAAAGACGAAGTAGAGCAGGAAAACGAAGTGATATGAATGGCTAAAACATTAAGACCATTTCAAGAAGGAGAGAGTGGCCATCCCTGTGAGATTATGCTGAAGTCACATTATTTGAAGACAAAAAAACGAGATCATGAACAGCACTGATTATATTGAAAAGTTTTAGAAGAGGTAGGGGAGGGGTGCCTGGGTGACATGGTCAGCTGAGCATCCAATTCTGGGTTTCCACCCTGTCATGGTCTCGGGGTCGTGGAATCGAGCGCCTTATCAGTCTCCATGCTCAGGTGAGATCTACTTGGGATTTCTTCTCCCTCCCCCTCTGCCCCTACTCCCACTCACACATGGGTTTGCTTGCTCTCTCTCTAAAATAAATAAATAAAATCTTTGAAAAAAAAAAAAAAGACGACTAGGGAATGTGGAGGGGGTCAGTATCATCTGCTGTATCCATAGGACAGGCTCCTCTCTACCAGCCCTGTGGTGTGTGATCTGATCCCAAAACCTGTACTACCCCTTGCTGTCTCGGACCACTCCTGGTACTAACTGAGCAGTGCCAAGTTCTCGAGAAAGTAGAAGCTGAGATGAAGCTCTGAGTGCAAAAGTTACAGTGCGGATTCAAAACCCTGCCCTCCTAAACCAAAGAGACCACTGAGGATCGTAGAATCAGTAAGAAAAGAAGAGAACAAGTTTATTTCACCATCACTGGCATAATCAAAATCTTTCTTCCTTTGCTAGTGATCATTTCTATTCATCCAACAGAGACTGTAATTTCTACCATTTTTTTTTTTTTTTTACATTTGGTTCCACATATACATTGCTTCCTCTACTTTCTCTACTTCTTCCTTTTGAAAAAATGTCTTTACATGTGTCATGTGCTTTTTTTTTTTTTTTTAAAGATTTGTTTATTTTAAGAGAGAAAAAGAGCACGCATGGCAGGGAGGGGGTAGGGACAGAGGGAGAAAGAGAGAGAATCTCAAGCAGACTCCACGCTGATCACGGAGCCCCACATGGGACTTGATCCCACGACCCTGAGATCATGACTGGAGTTGAAGCCAGGAGTCAGAGGGTTACCTGACTGCACCACCCAGGTGTCTGTGTGGGCACTTTTGATTTTCCTCCTCCCTTCCTTAGTCTTCTAACTCTCCTTTGCTGGCTTTTCCTCCTCTCCCATCCCTCCAGATCTGAAGTGTCCCCTATGGTAGCCACGAACCACATGTGTCTAATTAGACTCAAGTCAATTAAAGTGATTAAAATTTTAGTTTCCCCTATCACATGTGAATCCCATTTTAAGTTCTCAATAACCAAATGTGGCTATTGGCTACTCTGTCACTCCTGTTATCACACAAAGTTCTACTGAACAGCCCAGGATATAGGTGACTCAGAATTTTCACTCCTATGTCTACTAAGTATTCCACACCCAATACATCAAAATCAAAATTCTGTTTCCTCCTTCACCCTGATTCTCAGGATCATCTCTATCTCATTAAATGCCACCAGTAGAAACTCAGTTACTCAAGCCAAAAATGTACATGTTATTTTTGCCTCAAAATACCTGGTGTTTTGCTTACCATCTGGTTTTAAACTTATCAGCCTATCCTGTGAGCTCCACCTTAAAAATGTGTCCAGCAATCAACTGCATCTCACTGTCTCCATTGCCAAAATTCTAGACTCCTCTACCTTCATTCATTCTCACCTACTGAAATTCTAATTTGTGTTCATCCCTCTGCACTTCCCTTCCACACTCAGTATACACCTAGCAACAGAGTGATCTTTTAAAAATGTAAATCAGACCACATCACTTGCTTTTCAAACCCTCCAATGGCTTGCCAGCAAGTTTGGTGTACAATCCAAGGTTTTTGTCTCACTTGTAAATCCTACACGGGATTATCCTTTCCTAAATCTCATACTGCATACATCCTCCTCCTGCCTCCACCCACCACACACCCTTTTGCTCAGCCCCACTGGTTTTCTTGGTTTCTCTAACACTTTCCTGCCTCAGGGCCTTTCCACAGGCTGTCCTTACTCTCTGAACTCTCTTCCCCAAGATAGTCATTTCATTTATACGTTTACTTTAATTGGGTCTCTTATTTTTTTTTAATATTTTATTTATTTGACAGAGAGAGATCACAAGTAGGCAGAGAAGCAGGCAGAGAGAGAGGGAAGCAGGCTCCCTGCTGAGCAGAGAGCCCGATGTGGGACTCCATCCCAGGACCCTGGGATCATGACCCGAGCCGAAGGCAGCGGCTTAACCCACCGAGCCACCCAGGCGTCCCTAATTGAGTCTCTTTTAAAATATTGTGTCTTCAGAGTGGTCTTCCATGAAGACATTTCCTCCATCCTGGTGGGTTACTTCTACCCGTTGACTTTTTTTCCTTAGAACTCATCACTGTCTTAAGTTCTGTTTCTTTACTTATGCTCTCTCTCTCCAACTAGAATGCCAACTCAGTGACAGCTACACCTTTCTCTTTCCCATTCACAGTGTTGACACAGGGTGTGTGCTCAGTAAATTTCTGTGGAATTAATAAGTGAATGATGGCATTATCAAAGGATTTCAGAATGTGAATAAAAGGGAAGATAGTCCAAGGAGAGTTGCATCTTTGGGACTTTGCTGGACCAGTGATAGAATATGAAAAGAAGCATTCTTCTGATTAATGCTACGAGAGATAAAATCTTATTCCTTTCCTGTTTGCCTGGAACAGCTGTGTGGTTCTTGTTCTAATATGAACCTGTGTGTGCTATAGGCTCAAGGCTGTGTAAAATGTGTTGTTTTAAATGACACACTTGGATGTGAGCAGTTGTTATAACGAACAGCTGCTAGATGTTATATTTCTCACTGGTGCCATAAAACTAAGAACAAAGGTATAACTACGTTTGATTTCTTCAAGCGGTACCTGACTGGTCTACCCGTGGAAGATAAACTCTGTGGATCTCTCTGCAGATGGCAGAAATTCTAGAAAGTACAAAACTGCTGATATTACAGGGAGCTATTTAAAAAAATATTTTTTTGTGATAATTATGATGGTGACATCTATACATAACTTAGTGTTATTAGTTGTATAATACAGAGCTTTGTGTTCACGATACTCAGTAGTCAAGTTGGTTATTTAAAATGGTACAGATAATCTAAAACCACCTAATTAGGTGGAACCCTACATTGTCAAAGTTAATTATATCCACTCATTTCACATGTTTTTATAGGCTGGTAAAAAGGAAATGGAGAGTGCTTCCTGAGTGCCTCATTGGGTTAAGCATCTGCCTTCGGCTCAGGTCATGATCCCAGAGTCCTGGGATCGAGTCCGGTGTTGTGTTCCCTGCTCAGCGAGGAGGGGGGGCGGTGTATTACCCTCTCCCTCTGTTCTTTCCCCTTGATCATGTGAACTCTCTCTCTCTTTCAAATAAATAAAATCTCTTTTTTAAAAAAAGGAAATGGAGAAAGGAAAAACGATTTTTTAATACATGAAGGGTTAGTATTTATGTAACCGAGGGATGTAAGACTTAGACTCTCATTTATAGTTTTTTCTTCTCTCTTCCTATTTCCCCCAGTTTCAGAATTCTAGAATAGCTTATTCTCCTTCAATTACATGAAAGAAAAGAAAAGGGGTTTTAGTAGTCATTTATATTCACATGGCTCATTTGATAAAGTTAGATTGACTTTAAGTATTATAGAAGTCAGCTCTGCAACAAAACAAAATAAAACATGAAGGCAGTCTACAGATTCTATAATATCATTTTTTGTAATGAAGTTTGGAAGACGCGTTAGTAATTTGTTTTCTGGAAACCTTGCTACCACTTGTTCAATATGTATGAACTTTTATTCTGTGTGAGAAAAATCACTCATTTAATTTAGACCTATTTAAGGCTTTGATGTTCTATCTACATGATAAAACTTGGGGAAAATAATCCATTTAATATTTTTAAATGAGAAAATGGATATGAAAATGCAGGCCCAGAAACATTTTAGCTTTGAAATTTAAAATTGGAAAATAAGAATTTTTGTTTTTCTTCCTAAAGATCATGGTTTGCAAATGGCAAGATTTCGTTTTTTGATCGCTGCATAGTATTCCTGTGTGTGGGTGTGCACGCGTGCATGCACCCTCATACTGCATCTTCTTTGTCCATTCATCTGTTGATGGACATCTAGGCTCTTTCCATAGTTTGGCTATTGTGGACATTGCTGCTATAAACATTCGAGTGCATGTGCCCCTTCGGATCACTACGTTTGTTTCTTTAGGGTAAATACCCAGTAATGTGATTGCTGGGTCATAGGGTAGCTCCATTTTCAACTTTTTGAGGAACCTCCATACTGTTTTCCAGAGTGGCTGCACCAGCCTGCATTCCCAGCAACAGTGTAGGAGGGTTCCCCTTTCTCCACATCCTCACCAACATGTGTCATTTCCTGACTTGTTAATTTTAGTCATTCTGACTAGTGTGAGCTAGTATCTCACTGTGGTTTTGATTTGTATTTCCCTGATGCCAAGTAATGTTGAGTACTTTTCATGTGTCTGTTGGCCATTTGGATATCTTTTTTGCAGAAATGTCTTTTCATGTCTTTGCCTGTTTCTTGATTGGATTATTCTTTGGGTGTTGAGTTTGATGTAGATGGAACTAGAGGGTATCAGGCTGAATGAAATAAGTCAATCAGAGAAAGACAATTATCATATGATCTCACTGATATGAGGAATTTGAGAAGCAACACAGAGGAACAGAGGGGAAGGGAGGAAAAAATGAAACACAATGAAACCAGACAGAGAGACAAACCGTAAGAGACTCAAACTCAGGAAGCAAAGTGAGGGTTGCTGGAGGGGAGAAAGGTGGGAGCAATGGGGTGGCTGGTGATGGACGTTGCAGAAGATATGTGCTATGGTGAATGCTGTGAATTGTGTAAGACTGATGAATCACAGACCTGTATCCCTGAAACAAATAATACATTATATGTTAATTTTTAAAACTTTTTTAAAAAAAGATGTAATGGTTTGGAGCTTCGATGCTAACAGATGACTCACTGCCTTAGCCATTCGTTCTCAGTTTTCCTCCCCAGAACTACACGGTTTGAATTGTATAGTTTTATGATTCCCAGTATTTTAGTTTTTGTTTTCAGCAGTGCCGTGCTTGGAATATCGTGATCCAGAATATGAATCTCCAAAAGGAAATCACCCCAGGGCATCTGGCATGTTTGTTGTCTGTGGTTTACTTACTATGCATGCATGGTAGCAACTAGAATTGTAAACCAGCAACTTTACTTGCTCAACTCCATTTTAGCTTTAAAAAGTGAGTGATCATGCCACCTAAGAAGTACAGAAGTAAAGCCCAAGGAGAACCACACAGTAAGAATGCTATTGTCAAGGTTTTTTTCCCCCTTAACCCTATAGGAAGTGCATAAAGCTTATGAAATGCATAAGCTTCATACTTTTTATAGAAATGAGCAGCATAGTATATTGGAAGGAGTCCCAAAAAGAAGTCAGGCACCTTGGGGTTCAGCTCCATTCCTGCTTCTGAAAGGCTGTGTGGTCCAGGTGAAATGCTAACCCTGTCTTGTCATAAACTTACATGTGAGAAAAATGAAGGGGAAAAAGAGATTTCTTTAATGGATATGGGATTTCT
This sequence comes from Mustela nigripes, assembly GCF_022355385.1. Lineage (NCBI taxonomy): Eukaryota > Metazoa > Chordata > Mammalia > Carnivora > Mustelidae > Mustela > Mustela nigripes. The sequence continues at coordinate 114,739,944 of NC_081560.1, read as the reverse complement.
GAAGTCCAGCGTATGAGTTTATCTGAGCCTAGAGCCAGTGTCTGCACTATCAGGAACAAATACATGTGGCAGAAAGAAAAAAAAATGAATATGATAAGAGAAGATCTTTGTGAAACAAAATTGTATTCCACCCTTTGGGAGAGACGAGATGTGTGTTCTTTCAAGTTCATGCATGTTCTAGGAAGTCTGCTTTACCCTCCTCAGAAATTAATTGTGACAGTTCCTTTGGCCAACCACCCCCAGCCAATACATCCCCCAAGGTTAGAATTTAATTTGCAAAAATTGAAAGAAGCTGTGATTTCATGACTGTAAGAAGTTATCCAGTCCTCTAACTAATTTAGCAATCTTAAATTTAGGTATCCCTTTCAAAACTGACTGTATAAATCTCCACTTTCTAAATCCTTTTTAAAGTAACTCCTTCATCTCCCTGCTGGTCCATTCATTACTGAGCTCAACAAAATATTGACTGGCACAAACAAATAACATTTGAGAACTGCACCATCCTATTCTTGACCCATTTAGCATGAAATGTCATTTGGAGGCTAGTCACTAAATAAATAAAGCTGTTGTTTTAGTGTAATGATGCTTTGGCAAGATGATGCTTGCCTTATTTTTATTTTTATTTTTTTTTAAGTACATACCAGTGTTAAAATAGTTCAGAATCTAAATGCTGCTCCCTTAGGATAATGCCCTCTAATTCCATCCATATTGTTGCAAATGGCAAGATTTTGGGAGTGTTCATGGCTGAATAGTATTCCACTGTGTATATACACCATATCTTCTTTATCCATTCATCGGTTGATGGACATCTAGGTATTACGCTAAGTGAAATAAGTCAATCAGAGGGAGACGATTATCATATGATCTCTCTAATATGAGGTGTTTGTGAGGGCAGGGGTTCCTGGGGGATAAGGAGGGAAAAAATAAGATGGGGTCAGAGAGGGAGACAAGCCATATGAGACTCTTAGTCTCAGGAAACAAACTGAGGGTTGCCGGAAGGAGGAGGTGGGAGGGATGGGGTGGCTGGGTGATGGACACTGGGGAGGGCATGTGCTATGGTGAGTGCTGTGAATTGTATTAAGACTGATGATCCACAGACCTGTACCCCTGGAGCAAATAATGCATTATATGTTAATTTAAAAAAACAGGGAGAAAAAAAAAGAAAGAAAAAGAAATGTTGCCCCCTAAATTTATCAGCATAGCACAGATGCCAGGGTCACTCTGTTGTTCCCTCAGGCTAAGCACTTGTCTCTTCAAAGTTGCTTCTTCAGTGCCAGGAACATGGTCTTGGGAGCTTGGCCCTGGTTTTGCCATCGATACAGCAGCATCTGATTTGCAAATGGCATTTGAGTCCTGGTTCTGTTCTCCAGCATTGCCGGAGAAGGACGGAGGTACAGACTTGATGCGAAATCTCTCCTACATAAAGGCGAAGGAGTTAGCTTAGTTTTATGATGATTTCTGCCACGCTCAGCCATCTGTGAAAAGCGTTCTTTTGCTGGGTTGTGAAGTGTGCATTTATTATCTACTTACCCACTACTGAATTGCTTAACTTGATTATACACCAGCAATTCAAGCACTTTGTTGTAGTCATATGGAGAAGAAATGTTTTGCTTATAACGTTGGCCTCCTGACATTGGTTCCTGCTCGATAGAATCAGAGCTGGCAGTCCTGTTTCAGGAAGTGCATTAGTCTGTGCTCGAAAACAACATATCGTTGAGAACACGTGTCACTCTGGCTTCCTTAAAGCTTGACTTGAATTGCCATATGGTCAATGTGACAGATTGAGTGATCATTGAATATTGACGGGGCCTTGGTTACAGAATCTATGGTGCCCCTGCCAATTTGGTGTCATTCTAATGACATTCTAATGGCACTACTTTCCAGTGTATTTCCAGGCCAATCAATTTTAGTCTTCCCATCTATAAACACATGGCTTTTTATAATGTCAAATATATGGTCTAGTTGGAGCTTCCTCTCTTATCTGCCTATTTCTTCTTACCACCCAATGCTGATTCATCATCCAAGCCAAAATGTTTGTGATATCCTGCATAGGGCAAATTTTCTCTCTTTCCTTTGTACAGCACAATTCATGGTGGCATCCCTAATATCTAGCTGAATGCCTGGTGTGTACTGTGTACCTGATAAGTGTGAATTATGTTGAATTTAACACTCTTTTGTAGACCAATGATTTTCATTTCTGTGCTTCAAAATATACATCACTATCTGATTTCTCTAATTATTCTCTCTCCATTCTTAGATCTCTTTACCCTGGTACTGTCTGCATGGACTACAGGTCTGGAAGTGTTTTATTATTTTCTACCTGTTTCCATATTTCCAAAAATAGTGCAGAACTTTGCAATGTAGGGTGTTCTACTCAGATTTCTCATTACTTAATATACAGCACATTGTATAATGGCCATATCATGTATTCTCTGATGGCAAGACATACAGAACCCAACAAGAAAGCAAACTGTCAGGATTTTTATATACTCTTACTAGGAAATGGACTTTTATTTTCTACATTCTACTTCCATCTCCCTTCTGATCGATTTTCAATCCATAGGATACTCCCAATTCCCAGGTACTATTTTCTGAGGCTATGGACTTAGTAAGCATCATGCTTCTCTGAATAGAGCTAATTTGATGTGCCCAGAACAGCATGATTAACTGTGGAATGCACTGCTTTATATTCAGCTGGTTAATGAGTTTGGTTTTTCAATGCAGAGGAATGGTGCCAGCAAGCAAACTTTAGGAAGTGTGCATATGCTTTTCTATTTGCTGGGTTCTACTGATTCATCAGAATAGGGCATTTTCCTGCAATCCATCCTGCAGGCCTAAAGCAGATCAACATTCCATCACTTACTGATTTCAAATTGCCAATTTATTGTTAAGTTCAAAAACTTGCTCTGTGTTACTTTAAAAATGAATTAGAATCTTTGATGTGCCAACATTTGTATGCTTTTGAAGTGGCTAGAAACTTGATAGCATGTTTTCTACAACTCCTAACAGGATTTCCAGAGTACAGCGTGGTATTGGCACACATAGCCATTTAACATTCTAACACTTTATAACTAATTGAAAGTAGGGGATCTGATTTTGCAAGGAAATACCCAAAAAAGACACCGCACATCAGAAGATAAACAAGGTTTGGTTGAAAGCATTCCACACAACTGTTAATGGAAAAGCTAGAAGCAAAACTACTGAGCTGATCTCTTAAAGCAGAATTCTAAATTACAAAGTATAAAAGATTAATACCATGAGAAAGAATAGAGTTCTGTTGCAGGCCTGCAGTCAGAAGTCAACCCCCACACTAATACAGATTTTGCAGAGAAACTTTTTTAGTTAGGAGCTTTTTCTAGAAGTTCCAACTGTGTTACTTTCTAGTGCACATGGGAGTTTCTGGATCACCCACAGTTGATGAAAATGTCTCTTCCCCCCTGACAAGGCACAGAGCGAGCTCCATCTGGGGCCAGTGTGAGGGTTCTAGTTCTGCTTGGAGCCCAGACAATTCTCCACCTGCCAGTTTACAAGCACATTCACAGAAATGAAATCTTTAGACACAAAGGCATGAAGTCGACCTATTTCCTAATCTAGGGAGTCCGCTGTATTTCAAGGATTAGTGAATATGCCTGCCTGAGGAAAATGCTTTCTTTTTTTCCCTTCTTCCTCTGCTAACCAAACAGAGAGTCCAGACCCAAGCCACTGAAAGGCATCCTTATAATTAAGCCATTTTCATAGCCTTGGCATTTGCCAGAATTATTCTGATGGATTGCTTTTTTTTTTTTTTAAGATTTTATTTATTTACTTGACAGACAGAGATCACAAATAGGCAGAGAAGCAGGCAGGGAGAGGAGGAAGCAGGCTCACTGCTGAGCAGAAAGCCTGATGCGGGGCTCGATCCCAGGACCCTGGGATCATGACCTGAGCCAAAAGCAGAGGCTTTAACCCACTGAGCCACCCAGGAGCCCCTGATGGATTGCTTCTTTACATTTTTTAGAAGTTATCAATAGCAAATTAAGTATCAACAAGTCTGGATCTTTCTATCACAGGTGGGAAAACAAAATGGGAGAGTTTTGACTTTCCAGAAGACCTAAAAGAAATCATTTGTGCTTTGATCTCCTCCATGGCTGAGTTCTCTGATGATTTTCTAAAGATACCCAGACCTTATGGTCCCACTGAAAAGGAGGTCCATTGGGTGCTCCAGAAATCACAATTTTAATAAAAGAGTTCAGAAAATTGGCCATTTGCAGTCAGTATATTCCCCAACTGCCTGGGGAGGGGGAGGAAAACCTCATGTGTGCCTCTAGCTGGTGCAGAGTCTGATGCAAGGAAGCGCCTTCAGGTGCGCTCCTCTAAGGTGAGCAAAGCTGGCCTTTTTATGGCACAAATAGTGACATTGTTTTTGCATTCTTTCTGTGATTAGACTCAGAGGCCAAGGGAACAACTCTGGATCATGGCATGTCACAAAGCTATGGTGTGATTCTTAGAGATAATTTTGTGCCATAGTTCTCAAAATAGAGACTTGGAATCCCTTGGTTCTAGGAGACTTTTCCTTTGTCACACAATTAGGGACTGTAGAGAACAGTGTCAATATTCTCGTCTCTCAGCTGAGTGTCCTTCACTATGCCATGTGCTTTTCTTGTCCCAGGAGACAGTCTCTTGTATTTTAAGGGAAAAGTCTATTCCAACAAAGCTTGTCTTTCAAAGTTACCCACTTTCTCCGGTCAAGCACCTATAGAGTTCTGTCCACAATGTTTTGGGGAATCCCAGCAGTAAGAGTTGACTTAACTAGAGAGTACCTCTAAGGTGGCCATATCTCCAACCTAACAATGATCGCGATAGAGTCTTTGCCAGTAGTGCCAGAGAAATCAGGATTCGGGTTCTCTCTAACACATCACTTCCTTGTACACAAATCTTCGCCAAATCCCTGTGAACAAAGCAACACATATCTTAAGCTGCTATTTACTTTTTATATATTTTTAAATTTTAAGCGGATTTTTAAGGTCCTCTAGTCTAAAAGTCTTAACTGTACCCCGCTTTTAATGAATTGGTTGTTGTACCCCGTCTCACCTTAACTTTCACATTCTTTTCTCGTGAAATCCTATAAAACAGTAAGAATATGCAGTATAAATGGACACACAAGCAGAGAGAGGAAAAGAGATGAAAGGCAGAGACAGACGGAGAGCAGGAGAGGCTACTAGAAAATTGTGGGAGGGTGCTCGTTCTCCCCTAGACAAAGAGCCTGGCAGGTATAATGCTTCCTATTTCTCTTATCTCTGTAGATGTTCCTTGAATTCGCACTGCATTTTCTGATACATGTAAATATCAACGTAAAAATGTTATCCCCAATGCACTAAAACTAACAAACATAAAAATGTTGATATATAAGAGCCATAACTAGGTAGACACAATATGTGGATGTTCACTTTTGCAATGAATAAATAAATTAAAATTTCAACTGAAGTTATTACCCAGAGAAGAAGTGGTGAGCTACCTAGTGTTGGTTTTTTTTTTTTTAAACTTTATGGTACAAAGAACAAGTTGATTTATTTTTGCATAATTAATAGGTTGTTTGGCATCATGTAAACTGAATATTAAATAAAACATTTGGGCATGGCTGTGAGTATAACACTGAATTCAATATCTCCCTCTTGGACTTCAAATTATAAACACCACCAACAACCCTATTCCAAGTCCTGCTATGTTCTTATTATCCCTCTCAGTATTAATATTATTAAGAATTAGCAATGGCATAAAAACTCATAGTATTAGGACTCTATCACCATAATTCTCTCTTGGGTGAGATGAAAGTTCCTTGCATTAATTTTGTTAATCTTAGAGGCCCATGGTACTTTAATATCAAAATTCTGAGAGAAGTAAGAAAGGAAATTTCTTATTAAATCCTCGATCAGGCAATTTCCAACACATATGAGTACTGCGGAATGCATCAAGGTTAGAGCACTGCTCCATTTCTTACTTATCCAGTGATGGAAATCACTGAGATCATGACGTTCCATATTGTGATTGAAATGCCAACTGAATATTACTCCCACCTTAAAAGACCACCAGAGACGTGAGTCAAAGCCAAGCAGCAAGGGTCGTTTATTGCAGGTTCGAACCTGGACCTCTGCGCTGCTCGTTGCCCATAGCGCCGAGAGGTCCGGAGCTGGGTGGGTGCAGGATTTTTATAGACAGATACAAACAAGTTTTGGGTGGGGCTGAGCTGATTGATTGACAGTTTGAACAGGCATACTTGGCGTCAGTGGACTGAGTCAGGGGACCCGCCGGGGAAAGCAGACAAAGCAATCTTACAGAAGCAGAATTGGCCTGTTAGCCCAGGCATGCAAAAAAAAAAAAAAGCACTATCAGGATATTGAAGGCCTTGTTACTATCAAGCCAAGGCCACTTTCCCTCTAATGAGGCACTAACATAAAGACAATTGGGAGTCTCCTGGTGGAATGTTACATTCCTGCTATCAAACGTCCTTGTTAGTGAGATTTAGGTTTAGAAGAAATTTAACTTTATTTACTTTTCTTTCTACCCCTGCCTCCTTCAGTTTTTTATGGAGGGGAGGGTGACATTAGGGCTTGAGGAACTGATTTGTGTCTTTGGAAGTTGGGCTATTGATAAGGTAACTTTTTTGTTGTAATCTCAAGGACATTTGCAAACCAAGGGAGCACTTGCAAGTTAACTATTTATCGTTTTATGGCAGTCAGGGATGCCTGAGGAATGCTACACATATGGAGGGGAGTGGGTGAAGGGGGGGTGTAAGGCGCCAGCTTTTACTTTGTCCTCAGCCAGCCTCCTGCTCCTTCATGATCATAGCGGCTGAACATTATGGGGTCCACTACGTTTTTTTTCTTATTGTCTTCAAATAGTCTCCTGGGGGGGCACAAAGGCAGTGAAATGTGTGACAGATGGGAACCCAGATGCAGAGCCAAGTCACAGAGGAGTCAAGATTTCAGTGGAGATGGATTTGGTTGTGCTCCTGGGGATAGAGATTAAACCACTCAGACTCACTTGAGTGCCCAGAAAAAGGAATCAGATTAATTTTAGGTCCACAGAGATGGAGACAAAAGTTTAGAATCTACTAAACAGACAGGCATACAATTAATAAAGAAATCAGATGTAAATTTAATGTACTAAATGCATTAAATACCTAAATATGAAATTAAAATTTGCTTCTATTGGGACAATATGCACAATATTGTTGTATCATTGTTCTCAAAGGGAAGTAAATGTTCCAAATACTTTTGTTCAATTACAATTTCATCATCATTCTCTACTTCCCCATTTGTGAACGGTCTCCCCTATCTACATGTTCAGTAATGTATAAGAAAATAATAAGAATTATAATATCAGCATTCACACCAAGGCTCCTTCAATCTCAAATTGAAACAAGTGTTGAGGGGCGCCTGGGTGGCTCAGTGGGTTGAGCCGCTGCCTTCGGCTCAGGTCATGATCTCAGGGTCCTGGGATCGAGTCCCGCATCGGGGTCTCTGCTCAGCAGGAGCCTGCTTCCTCCTCTCTCTCTCTCTGCCTGCCTCTGTGCCTACTTGTGACCTCTCTTTGTCAAATAAATAAATAAAATCTTAAAAAAAAAAAAAAAAGAAACAAGTGTTGATTTGTATCATTTAATAGTATTTGAACAATTTCTTCTTCTGTGAAGAAAATCTCTTAAACTTTCCTTCCTTCCTTCTTCCCTCTCTCCCTCCTTGCTTCTCCCCCCCCCCGCCTCCCCCCTCCCCTCCTTTCTTTCTTTTAGAAAATAGTAAGATGGTGCCAGGATTAAAATATAATTGAAGTATTTAATTCGTGGCTAGATGTATCATCTCCTGACATTTCAGCACAATGAAGAATTTGCTTAGTAAGAAATATGCTGGTCCTAAAATTTTTACATACCTATTTTAAAGTATGAGCAGAAAGTAGAGCCCTGCAGTGTGTTCATTTAGTTGCATTTAATGATCTCAAGCTAGAGGGGGCGAACACTCCCATTTCCCTAAAAGGTCTTAAAATTTAACTTTAGTCAAAATGTAACATGAATGTATACAATCTCTGAATAAACAGGCTTGTTCCAAATGCCCATCCCAGGACCTGCTGTGACGTGATAGGCCCATGCTCAGGTGTGTGCTCCCAGGTGATGATTAAAGTAGAATTTTGGCCCAAGAGTGGGACAGATGGAGAAGTGTGGGCGGATAGGAAAATACTAGTTACAGAGACATATGTATGAATTTGTGTGTGTATTGATTAAGATACCAATGGGTAAGGCATTTCAGACAGCTGTCTAAAGCCAAAAGAGATATTAGTTGGGAAGCAAAGAGATGAATCTTAAGTCTGGTAAAAGGAAAGCTTAAAACTCAGGTGTCAGGGACTGTAAGCTCACATTTTACTAACAAACATCCCTTTCTGTTTGTGTGTGTGTGTGTGTGTGTGTGTGTGTGCACGTGCGCATGTGTGTGTATGCACGTGTATAAGAGAGTCCTGGTGCTTACAGTTCCCTGATACAAATAATTTAAAATTTATATGCATATGCTATCCTAAATTATAGGGATAGCTTCCCAAGGACTTTTATTTACTATGTATTTCTTTAACAAATTCATATTATAAATTCCCACTTACTGCCTTGTTTATATATTGCCCAACTTCTCAGGGTGGGGGGAGATTATTCTTTAGCTGTGAGTTTAGGATTGCTTCTTTCTCCAAGACTTAGAACTGCTAGCTGTACTAAATCTCTCTGAATGAATATCTTGTATCGACTGAGGAATAAATAATGCTGTAAAACTTCTTAAATCCTGTGTAACTGTTTCAAGAGTCACATTAGCATATTACACTTCCTGCAAGTGCATCCTTCTTTGTTGTTCTTTACTGAGCAGAGAACAAGAGGTGTTTCCTTCACCCATCCCTCTCATATTAGCAAAACCTAACCTTCCTCCCTACCGTGTTTTCAGGACTGGATGATTCACTTGTGTTCTCTTTAATTTTCTGCAAGCTAGAGTGTAGCATTGCAGAAAGAAGAATTTTAGAAAGGCATTCTGTGACACAAGACAAAATTGAGGTGGCTAAAGTGGAGAACCATGAGAGGGGGAGAAATTTAATGCAAAGAGATTTTGGTTCTACTAATGTGCAAAGCATTATCTAGTGTTTCCAATTCATCAGTGTACAAGATAATTCTGGTTCATGCTGTAGATTTGCCTCCTTTAGAAACTTTATCATTAGACAACATAAGGTGTCAAGTCAAATCAGCATTATAAGAATCATAGCTCTAAACACTACCAAATTTTACCATTTATGCAAAGGATACAGGCCACTGAAAGAAACAGGAAGAAACATGGAGAAGACTGAGACCAACAATGCAGGATCCCTCTCTTCTTCCATTACCACTTGCTCTATTTAAAAATTAACATGTGAAAATCTAATAGATCATCAGGGCATCATTTGCACAAAGTGTGTCCTTTGTATGGACCATGTCCTTTTAATATTCCATTAACCTTGGGGCGCTTGGGTGGCTCAGTCAGTTAAGCATCCATCTCTTGATTTAGGCTCAGGTCATGATCTCAGGGTGGTGAGATCGAGTCCCATATCATATTTATTCTGCTTAAAGCATTCCGTAGATAAGGATTTTCGCATGGACTCTGCCTTGTCTAATGGCAGAAATACCAACAGTGTCCTGTCATCCACCTTTGTGCAAGGGGATTTGACCCCATCACCTCCTCTTTTTTCTTTTTCCTTTCTTTGGCATTCCCTGTAAAGAGGAAATAGACTGCAGACCTTCCATCAATACTTTTCTTTCCAACCATAAAATATCTCTTCCTTCTCAAAAGTTTGAACTATTCAAATTTTTTATTATAAAATAACTATACAGACATAGCAATTTTGAAAATCACACAAAAAAAACACTGAAAAACAAAAAGTGAAAAAATTCACGCTTCTACATCTAGTGATAACTGGTAATATATGTCTTCTAAAGTTTTGTGTTTGTAAATTTGCTTTTTACTTGTCATTATGTTCTAAGCATTTCCCAGGGTATCAAATTTTCATTGCATGGTGTCCCAGTGTATATATCTTTTATCTCTTATCATTTTCTCCAGTATAACTTGTTTATGCTAATATAACACTTTATTGAGGATTTTTAATCATATACCATTGGGTACATCTGCTTATTTTATTTGATAAATTCCTATATGACATATGCACAGGGAATGGGTTTTAATTAAATATTATGAAATGTTCATATAAAATTACACCACCACAAGACTGTGGTCGTGCCATTGGACCATAACTCTTTTATAATTGAATATTATTTTTGAGAAGTATCTGAACAGTAGTGTGTTAATATTATACCATTTTCCATTTATTTGATTAATGGTATGGAAAAGTATTTTAAATATGTATTTTTATTCTTATGTTTAAGGAGTGTGGATGATTATTTTACTCATGAGTTTCCCTAAATGCTCCTTCAAGACGCTCTGCTGAATTCATACCAATATGAAGGAACACCTCACTTTTAAGAATAAATAGTAAAATTATAATAAGTAATATTTTATAATAAAAATCTTTAAAACAGTACATTTTATAATAAAACTGCATGCTAATACATAATTATATGTAATTACACAGTGTATTTATATATCATATACTTCTGTAATAGTTATGAATATATTATACCTTATACTATGCATTTTATATATTATTATATTTTATAAGAATATTAAATATAAATTGATACAGGAAAGATGTTAGGGTTCTAAGCCCATAGCCAAGAAAGAACTCTTGAGATGTCTTTGGTGCAAAATGGTGATGTTATTAAAGCATGGGGACAGAAAGCTGCACGGGGACAGAAAGCTGCACTGGGGTCATGAGGAGTGGCCCATTATATACTCTCCAGTGGGAGTGGGTTAGGGATAACATGAGTCTCTAAGGGATTTTGGAAGCAAGGTTACAGAGACCTTGAAGGGGCTAGCTATTGTTGGGAAAAGGTTATTTTTTACCATTTAATAAAACCTTAGTCATGAGACCCTCCAGATGTGTATCAGTGGGCCATATGCTTGGGAGGTGATTGCCAACATGTATCTTAGGGGGTTACAGATAAAGGAAGTTTCCAAAAGAATTTTTATGTGTTAACTAGACTTACAGGATCTTGGTGGGGATGAGGATTTGGGCTAGGTTTGCTTTTTGCCCTTAGCAAAGTGTCAACATCAAGGAGGCAGTTGAGTCCCTAGAGGAATGTCACTCTGCCTGTTTCAAGGACTTGTCAGTGCATTCTAGATAGTAAGAAAATTTAATAATTTTTCTTCTGCCTTTGTTTCCCACATGCACATATTGATGTTTACATTATATATTTCATAGTTTTATAAGTATTAATTTTGTATAACATATACTACATAAAGCATATTTCTTTGATGGGCACCTGGGCGCCTCAGACAGTTAAGCATCTGCCTTCTGCTCAGGTCATGATCCCAGGATCCTGGGATCAAGCCATGCATTAGGCTCCCTGCTCAGCGGGAAGCCTGCCTCTCCCTCTCCCACACCCCCACTTGTGTTCCCTCTCTCACTGTCTCTTTCTCGCTGTCAAATAAATAAAATCTTTTTTTAACAATTGAAAACAATAAAATGGGTAAAAATATAAACATAAAACCCACAAGAAAGTCAAGAAGAATATCCAATAAACAGGAAAATATGTTCAACCTCAGTAATGACTAGGAAAATTGAAATTACTAATAAATTAAATAGTTTTTACATACTAATTTAAATCATAAAAATTTGTTATAATGTTTAATGTTGGCAAATTGCATAGCCCTCCAGAAATCCTTATGTATGGTCTCTCCACCTTGGAGGTATAACTAATCTAGCATTACAAAAAAAAAAAATATATATATATATATATTTTTTTCCATATATATAATACATACATACATATTATATATTTGAAGATATATACAGGAGTGTCCATAATAGCATTGTTAGTAATTGTAAAAATTATTTTGAAAATAGGGATTCCATCAATTTGCCACAAATTGGACATCCCTAAAGGAAAGAGTTTGCAAAGGGAAATGAATGAACCAGAATTATCCCTTTAACACACTTGACTCTCACAAACATACTTTTTAAAAAAAGATTTTATTTATTTATTTGAGAGAGAGAGAGCATGAGAGGGGAAAAGGTCAGAGGGAGAAGCAGACTCCCCGTAGAGCTGGGAGCCCAGTGCGGGACTCAGTCCTGGGACTCCGGGACCATGACCTGAGCCAAAGGCAGTTGCTTAATCAGCAGAGCCACCCAGGCACCCCCCAAACATATCTTTGAAAAGACAAAAAAAAAAAAAAAAAAAAAGAGTTGAGATTGTTATACAAGAACTAAAACAGAAAAAAATCATATTAAATATAATAGTATTGTTTCATACTCATTTCATTTTTTTTAGTAAAAGTTCTTACTTCAACTAAACAAGTAACCAACAGTGGTTACTCAGCAGGGAGGTGATTGGAGGTGGTAAGAAAGCAAATATACAATGAACATATAATTTGGGGGCATATATTTATTCTTAAGTTCTCAATCTTGCTATCTAATTAGTTTTTCTGCCTATCTGGAATCTCTCTGTTCTCATAACATTCTCCTCAGGCTCAGTGAACGCCAGCTGGAAAATTCCACTTGGCCACGTCAAAGTGAAGTCATTGAGGAATAACTTCCTGTGTGTTTCTCAGGGGAACAGCCGAAGTGCCATTTTGTCCGTTTTCATGTCAATCAACAATCTGATTTGCTGGAAAGCTGAATGTCACAGTGCTTGAGAACTAGTTTCCATTCCCAGAATCTCTGCTATATGTCCTCAGTGTCTCCACACTCCCTCCTGCCCCCAAATCCTCTAAAAATTCTTCCCTGCCTGTTTCAAAACACTTTCTTTAGAGGCTGTCTTCTCTACCAGTTCTGAAAGAGAAGACTTTCTCCCTTTCAGGTTTCCTTGCCTGAAACAACTCTTTTTTTTTTTTTTTTTAAGATTTTATTTATTTATTTGAC
>NC_081560.1:114650152-114726839 GCF_022355385.1 Mustela nigripes | reverse complement strand
AGAGAGAGAGAGAGGGAAGCAGGCTTCCTGCTGAGCAGAGAGCCTGATGCGGGACTCAATCCCAGGACCCTGAGATCATGACCTGAGCCGAAGGCAGCGGCTTAACCCACTGAGCCACCCAGGCGCCCCTGAAACAACTCTTTATACATTGTTTGTGTCTTAACTAAAAAGTCTGTTGGCAGTTCCCTCAGGGGTAGTATTTGGGGGGAGGGGATGTTAATCAAGGATAGATTTTAATTCCCTTCTCCTTGCTTATAGTCAGGTTTTCCCAAAGCTCCTCCTTCCCTCTCCTCCAGGTAGCCCCCTTGGTTTCTCTCTTTCCATCAGCAAACTGTCACAACCTTCTCCAACTTTGATTCTCAGCTCCTGAAAGCTTTTGGTCTACGACTCTGATATGAAGAGTCCCCCTTAGGCTTGGACTTGGGTAGATGCTGTCATGGCTACAAGTTCTGTCATTTTCTTAGGGGGATAAGTTTCTCTTCCAGTCTTCTTACTCACCCCCAACCAGATGTTTTCTGTGGTCTACCAACAGTGGGAGAGTTGTGTAGTCAAGACGGCATGGAGGCAGTGGGGAATGCTTGGCCATGGGGGCTTGGGGAAAATGCGTAATCCTTAATAATCCAAGTGTCAGCAATAGAAATGTTACTGACCAGATCAGGGTGCGAGGGAGGAAGTGCATTAATGCCCGTGCGGTGTGCACTCTGTCCCTGGATTTAGTTCTAAGGACATTTCCTACAGGGCTGTTCACTGCATTTTATTGTTGAATACTCCGGATGAAACATAGTGAAGTGTGAAATGGTCAGTTATAATTGGATAAACAAAATCACTTAGATAAAATATTGTTAAACAGTGTGGCTGGCTGTTTCGAGTTCACTTCTCTTTATCTCAAGACGGGGTGTACAGGGAGTGCAATGATTTGGCACTTTCGGAAGATGATTTTATGAACAAATTCACAGTTGCCAAGACTGAAAGACTTTGTAAGTCAATTTCATGCTGAGTTGTTTAAAACCATTTTCACATCAAACATTTCATAACTTTCCTACTTTGCAAATACCATCCAAAGTTTGAATTCCCCTGAGGTAGACCTTGCATGATTTAGTTCTCCTTTAATTCCTTTGGGGAATTAATTTAACCTGTGAAAATACTCTCAAACATTCATACTGATAGAGTCAGGAGGGGATATCAGGATATAATTTTAAATGCCTTTCCATACATAACTCTGAACCTTGAAATACATACCCTACTTTGATGTATGTCCTGTGTTTGCTGAAATACCATTTATAAAACCTGCAATTCCTGCATTGACTGAGGGCTTTACTGTTTCTTACTTGAGATTCTCTAGTTGATAGACGTATTAAGAAGTGCCTCTCTCACATTGTGTTAGAAATAGTTCTGGAGTATTTTGTTCCTTTAGGTAATAACAGATCTGCATTTCTGACAATGTAAGAAATGGGACATCTGTCCTGCCATTAGAATTTTGTTTGGAGCTAGTTTTACCCAAGATTGAGAAGCAAATGAACTTTTTTTTTTTTAATCAATCTATTCATTCTTCAAGTATAATCTGTCAACCTTCACATATCCTCAGTCATCTTTGTGGAATTTATTTTTTTAAGATTTTATTTATTTATTTGTAAGAGAGAAGGAGAGCCCAAGCAGAGCAATCAGCAGGCAGAGGGAGAAACAGTCTCCCCACTAAGCAAAGAGCCCAATGTGGCATTCGATCCCAGGACCCTGGGACCATGACCTGAGCCAAAAACAGAGGGTTAACTGACTGAGCCACCCAGGAGTCTCCTTTGTGGAGTTTTGTAGACTTCATGGCTAGGAGATCTAGGAATGTAAAAAGCTTGATGCAAACTATGGCTATTATCTCTTTGATATTTCTAAAGAGATTCGTGAGCAAGCAGCAGTGGCAAATGGAATTACCTTCCCCACATGTTGGCTGGTCTGCCTAACCTCCAAAACCCCGGATCTACTACCATGGCTGGCAGACACCTGGTGAAGACGATTACAGTGTCTAGCTCAGGCAGAGATGCGAACTGGAGGGTAGAGGAGAGGCGGGGAGAAAGAAAGAGAGAAAGACAGACGGCACTGAAGCAGAAACAAACACCTAAAACGACCAGTGAGGGTGACAGGGGGAGAGAGAGAGAGAGAGCGCGCGCGTGAGAACACACAATTAAAATTGGAGCTGTTTGTGAAATAAGCAGAAACGATATTAGTCATTAGTTGTACCCACAGTCCTTAGCAAATTATCCATCATCTAGAATTTTCTTTTTTAAAATGTTATTTATTTATTTATTTAAGAGAGTGTGAGCGAGCTCAGGAGCAGAGGGGATGAGCAGAAAGAGAGGGAGAAGCAGACTCCCTACTGAGCAGAGAACCCATCACGAGGCTTGATCCCAGGGTCCTGGAATCATGACCTGAGCTGAAGGAGATGCTCACCTGACTGAGCCAGCCTAGAGCAGGATGAGAAGAACCCTACAGGTCCTTTTCCTTAGCTGTCAGAGAAGGTCTACTGACAGTTGTCCAAGATGCTAAGATGTTGAGGTAGTCTGAGAATTCTGTTTATAGATCATGACCTCAAGCACACTAAACAGGCTTGTGATGAGATGTCTTAAATATTGGAAAGAAAATGTCTTTTTTTTTTTAAATAAATTAACTTAGATTGAAAATAAAATCTAGTTCTGCATTTTATATCAATTATTCACCTAGGGTCATTTTTCACTTTCAACCAGCAGCCAGTGTATTATAGTTCCATTAACCTGTCACCAAGAGAATTTCTTCTGCAAATATTGTGGGCAAAGTGCATGTATGTGCATATTTGCTGTGTGTGTGCACATGAGTAAATAGGGTATGGAAAGGAGATAAAGACCATTTGGTCACTTTTTTCCTGTATCATTTGCTTGCATAGGAAAAAAGGAGATACATGAAGACTGGCCTCCTTGAAAGTCTAAAATTGTCTCCCTGGAAATTATCTTTGCTTTTTAAATAGTTGTTTATGCCTTGGTGACTAATCTTTCTTCAGCTCAGAAAAAATAAAATATGTTGAAATAGAAAAAGACTGAAGCTTGGTTTATGAAAAGCTGAAAATTTTATTTAAAAACCCAAGATTTTAGAGTTAAATCAGTAATTTTTGAAAACCAAACTTTGAATTGAGGTCTGGTTTTCCTTTCTTTTTTCTTCTTTTCTTCCTGTTTCTGGAAATATGTCTACCATTTATTATTCTTCATTTGTAAACAAATTCGGTATATTTTAGCAAACAACACAAAGGTGTTAGTTTTGTCCAACCACAAAGTTAACGTTGCACTGATTAAGCGCATTCTAGTGTAACAAGTTTAGGGAAATTTTAAAGTTGAAAAATTGTACTGTCAAAGTCAGTGGGGGGTTCTAGTTCAAAAGAAAAGTAATATGTTTTCCTGATAGCTAATTGAACCAATTTGAATAACATACCCCTCTGTATCAAATAATTTGGTAAAGGGATTAGAAATTTCAATGGAGAGGTGTGGGTCAAGATGGCGGAGAAGTAGCAGGCTGAGACTAGTTCAGCTAGCCGGAGATCAGCTAGATAGCTTATCTAAAGATTGCAAACACCTGAAAATCCATCGGCAGATCGAAGAGAAGAAGAACAGCAATTCTGGAAACAGAAAAACAACCACTTTCTGAAAGGTAGGACCGGCGGAGAAGTGAATCCAAAGCGACGGGAAGACAGACCCCGGGGGGAGGGGCCGGCTCCCGGCAAGCGGCGGAGCAACCGCGCACAAAATCAGGACTTTTAAAAGTCTGTTCCGCTGAGGGACATCGCTCCAGAGGCTACCCGGGGCGAAGCCCACACGGGGTCAGCGTGGCCTCAGGTCCCGCAGGGTCACAGAAGGAACGGGGGTGTCTGAGTGTCGCAGAGCTTGCGGGTATTGGAACGGGAAAGCCGGCTACAGAGACAGAGCCGACAGTAAGCTCGCAGCTCCGTGTTACCTTGAACCGGTCGCAGGCTCGGTGAGCTCGGAGCGTGGCCGGAGGTCAGGCAGACGGGAGTAACTGGGCGCTGTTCTCTGAGGGCGCACTGAGGAGTGGGGCCCTGGGCTCTCGGCTCCTCCGGGCCGGAGACCAGGAGGCCGCCATTTGTATTCCCGTCCTCCGGAACTCTACGAAAAGCACTCAGGGAACAAAAGCTCCTGAAAGCAAACCCGAGTGGATTAAAACCCCTGCGCCTGATAAGGGCAGTTTAATTCTGCCTGGGGCAAAGACACTTGAGAATCACTACAACAGGCCCCTCCCCCAGAAGATCAACAAAAAATCCAGCCGAGACCAAGTTCACCTACCAAGGAGTGCGGTTTCAATACCAAGGAGAGCAGCAGAATTCCAGAGGAGGAGAAAGCAAAGCACGGAACTCATGGCTTTTTCCTTGTGCTTTTTTTTCAGTCTTGCAGTTAATTTAATTTTTTTCTTTTTCATTTTTTGTTTTTTTTTTTCTCGCCTTCTGGTTAAATTTTTTTTTTAAACTTTTACCTTTTTCTTTTTTAACGTTTTTTAACTAGTTTATCTAATATATATATTTTTTCTTTTTTATATTTTTCTTATTTGTTTTCTTTTTTTATTTTATTTTATTTTTTTTTTCTTTTTTTAATCTTTCTTCCTTTTTGAACCTCTTTTTATCCACTTTCTCCCCCCTCACGATTTGGGATCTCTTCTAATTTGGTTAAAGCATATTTTCCTGGGGTTGTTGCCACTCTTTTAGTATTTTACTTGCTCCTTCATATACTCTTATCTGGACAAAATGACAAGACGGAAAAATTCAACACACAAAAAAGAACAGGAGGCAGTACCGAAGGCTAGGAACCTGATCAATGCAGACATTGGTAATATGTCAAATCTAGAGTTCAGAATGACGATTCTCAAGGTTCTAGCCGGGCTCCAAAAAGGCATGGAAGATATTAGAGAAACCCTCTCGAGAGATATAAAAGCCCTTTCTGGAGAAATAAAAGAACTAAAATCTAACCAAGTTGAAATCAAAAAAGTTATTAATGAGGTGCAATCAAAAATGGAGGCTCTCACTGCTAGGATAAATGAGGCAGAAGAAAGAATTAGCCATATAGAAGACCAAATGACAGCGAATAAAGAAGCTGAGCAAAAGAGGGACAAACAGCTACTGGACCACGAGGGGAGAATTCGAGAGATAAGTGACACCATAAGACGAAACAACATTAGAATAATTGGGATTCCAGAAGAAGAAGAAAGAGAGAGGGGAGCAGAAGGTATACTGGAGAGAATTATTGGGGAGAATTTCCACAATATGGCACAGGGAACGAGCATCAAAATTCAGGAGGTTCAGGGTGCCTGGGTGGCTCAGTGGGTTAAGCCGCTGCCTTCGGCTCAGGTCATGATCTCAGAGTCCTGGGATCGAGTCCCGCATCGGGCTCTCTGCTCAGCGGAGAGCCTGCTTCCCTCTCTCTCTCTCTGCCTGCCTCTCCATCTACTTGTGATTTCTCTCTGTCAAATAAATAAATAAAATCTTTAAAAAAAAATTCAGGAGGTTCAGAGAACGCCCCTTAAAATCAATAAGAATAGGCCCACACCCTGTCACCTAATAGTAAAATTTACAAGTCTCAGTGACAAAGAGAAAATCCTGAAAGCAGCCCGGGAAAAGAAGTCTGTAACATCCAATGGTAAAAATATTAGATTGGCAGCTGACTTATCCACAGAGACCTGGCAGGCCAGAAAGAGATGGCATGATATTTTCAGAGCACTAAACGAGAAAAACATGCAGCCAAGAATACTATATCCAGGTAGGCTATCATTGAAAATAGAAGGAGAGATTAAAAGCTTCCAGGACAAACAAAAACTGAAAGAATTTGCAAACACCAAACCAGCTCTACAGGAAATATTGAAAGGGGTCCTCTAAGCAAAGAGAGAGCCTACAAGTGGTAGATCAGAAAGGAACAGAGACCATATACAGTAACAGTCACCTTACAGGCAAAACAATGGCACTAAATTCATATCTCTCAATAGTTACCCTGAATGTTAATGGGCTAAATGCCCCTGTCAAAAGACACAGGGTATCAGAATGGATAAAAAAACAAAACCCATCTATATGTTGCCTCCAAGAATCTCATTTTAAGCCCGAAGACACCTCCAGATTTAAAGTGAGGGGGTGGAAAAGAATTTACCATGCTCATGGACATCAGAAGAAAACAGGAGTGGCAATCCTTATATCAGATCAATTAGATTTTAAGCCACAGACTATAATAAGAGATGAGGAAGGACACTATATCATACTCAAAGGGTCTGTCCAACAAGAAGATTTAACTATTTTAAATACCTATGCCCCCAACGTGGGAGCAGCCAACTATATAAGCCAATTAATAACAAAATCAAAGAAACACATCAACAATAATACAATAATAGTAGGGGACTTTAACACTCCCCTCACTGAAATGGACAGATCATCCAAGCAAAAGATCAGCAAGGAAATAAAGGCCTTAAATGACACACTGGACCAGATGGACATCATAGATATATTCAGAACATTTCTTCCCAATGCAACAGAATACACATTCTTCTCTAGTGCACATGGAACATTCTCCAGAATAGATCACATCCTCGGTCCTAAATCAGGACTCAACCGGTATCAAAAGATTGGGATCATTCCCTGCATATTTTCAGACCACAATGCTCTAATGCTAGAACTCAACCACAAAAGAAAGTTTGGAAAGAACCCAAATACATGGAGACGAAACAGCATCCTTCTAAAGAATGAATGGGTCAACCGGGAAATTAAAGAAGAATTGAAAAAAAATCATGGAAACAAATGATAATGAAAATACAACGGTTCAAAATCTGTGGGACATAACAAAGGCAGTCCTGAGAGGAAAATATATAGCGGTACAAGCCTTTCTCAAGAAACAAGAAAGGTCTCAGGTACACAACCTTACCCTACACCTAAAGGAGCTGGAGAAAGAACAAGAAAGAAACCCTAAGCCCAGCAGGAGAAGAGAAATCATAAAGATCAGAGCAGAAATCAATGAAATAGAAACCAAAAAAACAATAGAACAAATCAACGAAACTAGGAGCTGTTTTTTTGAAAGAATTAATAAAATTGATAAACCCCTGGCCCGACTTACCAAAAAGAAAAGAGAAAGGGCCCAAATAAATAAAATCATGAATGAAAGAGGAGAGATCACAACTAACACCAAAGAAATACAAACTATTATAAGAACATATTATGAGCAACTCTACGCCAATAAATTTGACAATCTGGAAGAAATGGATGCATTCCTAGAAACATATAAACTACCACAACTGAACCAGGAAGAACTAGAAAGCCTGAACAGACCCATAACCAGTAAGGAGATTGAAATAGTCATTAAAAATCTCCAAACAAACAAAAGCCCAGGGCCAGACGGCTTCCCGGGGGAATTCTACCAAACATTTAAAGAAGAACTAATTCCTATTCTTCTGAAACTGGTCCAAAAAATAGAAATGGAAGGAAAACTTCCAAACTCATTTTATGAGGCCAGCATCACCTTGATCCCAAAACCAGACAAGGATCCCATCAAAAAAGAGAGCTATAGACTAATATCCTTGATGAACACAGATGCGAAAATACTCAACAAAATACTAGCCAATAGGATTCAACAGTACATTAAAAGGATTATTCACCACGACCAAGTGGGATTTATTCCAGGGCTGCAAGGTTGGTTCAACATCCGCAAATCAGTCAATGTGATACAACACATCAATAAAAGAAAGAACAAGAACCATATGATACTCTCAATAGATGCTGAAAAAGCATTTGACATAGTACAGCATCCCTTCCTGATCAAAACTCTTCAAAGTGTAGGGATAGAGGGCACATACCTCAATATCATCAAAGCCATCTATGAAAAACCCACCGCAAATATCATTCTCAATGGAGAAAAACTGAAAGCTTTTCCGCTAAGGTCAGGAACACGGCAGGGATGTCCATTATCACCACTGCTATTCAACATAGTACTAGAGGTCGTAGCCTCAGCAATCAGACAACAAAAGGAAATTAAAGGCATCCAAATCGGCAAAGAAGACGTCAAATTATCACTCTTCGCAGATGATATGATACTATATGTGGAAAACCCAAAAGACTCCACTCCAAAACTGCTAGAACTTGTACAGGAATTCAGTAGTCAGGATATAAAATCAATGCACAGAAATCAGTTGCATTTCTCTACACCAACAGCAAGACAGAAGAAAGAGAAATTAAGGAGTCCATCCCATTTACAATTGCACCCAAAACCATAAGATACCTAGGAATAAACCTAACCAAAGAGACACAGAATCTATACTCAGAAAACTATAAAGTACTCATGAAAGAAATTGAGGAAGACACAAAGAAATGGAAAAATGTTCCATGCTCCTGGATTGGAAGAATAAATAGTGTGAAAATGTCTATGCTACCTAAAGCAATCTACACATTTAATGCAATTCCTATCAAAGTACCATCCATCTTTTTCAAAGAAATGGAACAAATAATTCTAAAATTTATATGGAACCAGAAAAGACCTCAAATAGCCAAAGGGTTATTGAAAAAGTAAATCAACGTTGGTGGCATCACAGTTCCGGACTTCAAGCTCTATTACAAAGCTGTCATCTTCAAGACAGCATGGTACTGGCACAAAGACAGACACATAGATCAATGGAACAGAATAGAGAGCCCAGAAATAGACCCTCAACTCTACAGTCAACTAATCTTCGACAAAGCAGGAAAGAATGTCCAATGGAAAAAAGACAGCCTCTTCAATAAATGGTGCTGGGAAAATTGGAAAGCCACATGCAGAAAATGAAATTGGACCATTTCCTTATACCACACAAAAAATAGACTCAAAATGGATGAAGGACCTCAATGTGTGAAAGGAATCCATCAAAATCCTTGAGGAGAACACAGGCAGCAACCTCTTCGACCTCAGCCGCAGCAACATCTTCCTAGGAACAAAGCCAAAGGCAAGGGAAGCAAGGGCAAAAATGAACTATTGGGATTTCATCAAGATCAAAAGCTTTTGCACAGCAAAGGAAACAGTTAACAAAATCAAAAGACAACTGACAGAATGGGAGAAGATATTTGCAAACGACATATCAGATAAAGGACTAGTGTCCAGAATCTATAAAGAACTTAGCAAACTCAACACCCAAAGAACAAATAATCCAATCAAGAAATGGGCAGAGGACATGAACAGACATTTCTGCAAAGAAGACATCCAGATGGCCAACAGACACATGAAAAAGTGCTCCATATCACTCGGCATCAGGGAAATACAAATCAAAACCACAATGCGTTATCACCTCACACCAGTCAGAATGGCTAAAATCAACAAGTCAGGAAATGACAGATGCTGGCGAGGATGGGGAAACCCTCCTACACTGTTGGTGGGAATGCAAGCTGGTGCAGCCACTCTGGAAAACAGCATGGAGGTTCCTCAAAATGTTGAAAATAGAACTGCCCTATGACCCAGCAATTGCACTATTGGGTATTTACCCTAAAGATACAAATGTAGTGATCCAAAGGGACACATGCACCCGAATGTTTATAGCAGCAATGTCCACAATAGCCAAACTATGGAAAGAACCTAGATGTCCATCAACAGATGAATGGATCAAGAAGATGTGGTATATATACACAATGGAATACTATGCAGCCATCAAAAGAAATGAAATCTTGCCATTTGCGACCACATGGATGGAACTAGAGCGTATCATGCTTAGTGAAATACGTCAAGCAGAGAAAGACAACTATCATATGATCTCCCTGATATGAGGAAGTGGTGATGCAACATGGGGGCTTAAGTGGGTAGGAGAAGAATAAATGAAACAAGAAGGGATTGGGAGGGAGACAAACCATAAGTGACTCTTAATCTCACAAAACAAACTGAGTGTTGCTGGGGGGAGGGGGTTTGGGAGAAGGGGGTGGGGTTATGGACATTGGGGAGGGTATGTGCTTTGGTGAGTGCTGTGAAGTGTGTAAACCTGGTGATTCACAGACCTGTACCCCTGGGGATAAAAATATATGTTCAGAAAAAAATAAAAATTTAAAAAAGAAAAAAAAAAAAGAAATTTCAATGGATATCCTGTTTGGATATCTGGGTAGCATTAATAAACCCATATACTATGGATTAAAGTGTTAAAAGGAAGGTTTTATCAAAGAAAATTGTGTGTGCTGCTATCCAAAGATAGTAAATGAATAGTAGATGGTAAATAAAACAAATATTCTTACAAAAGCATTGATAAAATCTTTTTTCCTAGCTTCTCCATTTGCTGTTGCTAAAATCAGAAAAATTAAAAAAGTAATCACAGTTCTTTGTTTGCTGTGGTAGTGAGGGTGAAGAAGGTGCTGGAAGAAATCACAGCAAAGACTTCGCCTGTGTCTCTCCCTGCTTTGATATAGCCCTCCTCCATTTGCCTTAGGAGTTGCATGATTTTGAAATATGGTACCAAATGCCTAAGCAGTCATTGCAAAACCAGCACTTCTGAAGAGTAACTGAAATGAATGAATGGCGAATCTGCTTTTGACATCTCTATTACCTTTCTGTCTTCCATTAATTTTACTCTTCCTTAGTGTGAGATGATAAATATTGATGTCAACAAGTTGCCGTCTATTTCCATCTCCGAAGATGTGCCATTTATCAGTCTTCTGCTTATAATCCAACTGATGCAAGATCTACCCACCAGGAAAGGATAATTTATCATAAACATAAAGAATGGAGATCATTCAAAGTAAGACCTCAGGGCTAGTGACTAGGATCAGTGTTCCCTTCTATGTTTTCAAATAGCTTTTGTTGATCAGAGAGAGACTAGTATTCTAACAGTTTTAATTTTGAAGGCAAGCTTTGAAATAAATTGACAATTTGTTGGCAAAAATTTCAAGACACACAGCTGAGGATCCTGAGGAAAAATATAAACTTTGGTTTTAGAAGACAATGGTTAGGAAATTAGTTAAATTAGGTAATTTTTTTTTTTTTTACTGATTTATTGATCATTAATTCTTTTTCAATTCTTGAGTACTCTTCCATCTGATTCTGCAATTTTTTTTTCTAATTTTTATGTCTCTTTTATGACAAATAGCGTGTGACCTCTACTTTTATGGCCAGGGTCCCAGCTGGATGATAGCTATGGGATGGAGCTATCCACATGAATAGTGCCCCCATGGGATGGAGCTATCCACATGAATAGTGCCCCCAGAACAGAATCCAGAGAATGCTGGTGAAATAAAATGTTAGCAGGCCTGAGGGATTTTATAACTGAGTTTATCAGACCTTCAGTGAATAGTTAGTCCTCATTTGATATAACTGTTTGAAGAAACAGGGAAATTAAGGAAGTCTGTCTAACTCATTTTGCGAGTACATGGGTATAGCAAACCCGGAGAATGAAAGTGTAAGAAATCGTTGGACCAATTTTACTCTGAACATCAGTGCAAAAATCCTAGTGACATACTATCTTGCTGAAGCTATAATGTATCTGAAATATGTTATAATCATTCAAGATGAATTCCAGATGTGCCAAAGTTATATCAGACATTAGACCAATATTATCCACTATATTAGTAGATTAAATGAAAGAAATAATTGAAAGATAAAATGAGAGAATGATGAAAGTAATTTATCTCTTACTCAGATTAGCCAATATTTAACAGTCTGACAATAGCAAGCCTTGGCCAGGCTGTTGGAAAGAGCTATGATTCTTTTACTTGCTGGTAGAAAGATAATTATAACACTCCTCAGACACAATTTTTTAATACCTTCCTTTAACCCAGGAATTCCATTTCTACACACTCAAGGAAATACGCTTAGGAATGTTCAAAGTATAACTCTCTTTTTTTTTTTTAAAGGTTTTATTTACTTACTTACTTATTTGACAGAGAGAGGGAAATGGAGGGAGAGAGAGTGAGCAAGCACAAATGAGCACAAGCAGGGTGAGCAGCAGAGGCAGAGGGAGAAGCAGGCTCCCCCCTGAGCAGGGAGCCAGATGTGGGGCTTAAGCCAAGACTGGAATCATGACTTAAGCTGAAGGCAGATGCTCAACTGAATGAGCCACCCGGGTACTCCCAAAGTATAACTCTTTATAATAGCAGTATTGGAAAAGAAGCTAAAGATCCATGAACAAGAGATGGCTGAAATATGATATGCTGGTATAAGGGGTTATGTGATCACTAATATGAGTCTCTCCAGTGTACGTATTTCAACAAGAGTAACAACTCTTGTTACTTTTTTCCGAAATGACCAAAAAAACCCCAAAAAACTGCTGAACAATTCAAACTATAGACTAATATTGATGTGAAGATAAGAAGCACACCAGTCCTAAGATTTCATGGAGCTATTTGTATGCAGACTTTGTAGAAAGGAGTGGTCAGAAAAATCCCTACTAATGTCAGGATATTGATTACCATTAAGGAGACAATGAGGGTTGGACAGGTATGGGTAAATGGACTTTAACTCGGTATGCAATGCTTTATGTCTTAGATAAAGTCTGAAGCAAGTAAGACAAAATGTTACTGTTATATTTTAATTCTGGGTGTTAAATCGATGATGAACGTTGTCTTATTCTATGGATTTTCTGTTTATGAGAAATAGTTCATAACAAAACTATTAAAAATAATCTAAAACCCACATAATAACTTACATGAGCCTTTGAAATGAAATAAATTATACCACCACTATTGAGTATTTTACAGTTAAAGGATTCAGGAAATAATTCCCTATGGACTGCCAAACTCTTAGACTTCTTCTGACTGCCATTGAAAAGATACAGCCAACTGCTGCGTGATCACTTGGCCCCCAGTGATCCCACAAATAATTTTCTTCCTCTCAAGAATGCTACCACTGTTCACTTTTCCTGATCAGATGCTTCCTCCTCAGTCCCTTTGATCCTTGCTGTTATTCTTCCCAACCCCTCATACCCAGATATTCATGAAAATCCTCTAAGTTCTGTGCATAAAATGTCTCCAGAACATAGCACGTGGTACTTCTCTCCATTACCACTAACAATGAATGACTTGGGGCCTAATCATTTTGTAGATGAGTATTTAATATATATGTAATATATGTAATATGTAATATATTCCAACTGACCCCCTTTTAAAGGTAAAATGACATTATAATATATATATTTCTATATAAGTTGTACATGTGTATTTATATACAGTATACGTGTGTGTATATAGATACACACACTGAGAGAATTATCTATGTATCTTCCATACCTATTCATCCATCTGTCAAGATTTTCCAAAATAAGCCTTATATTATTCCAATACTATTTCAGTAATCTCAGAGTGCCTTTTACTCCTTTTTAATTAAAGAAAAAAGTGATTTGTAGCAAAAATCAAAGAGTTGCTAAATTTCAGGAAAAAAAATTTGTTCAACAGAGCTGACTTCCTAACAACTGTTTTTATGCCACTATTAACAAGATAACTATGAAAGTTACGAGAATATGGATGCAGTAGGTGTTTTGACTGCAACTTGAAACGTCTATTGATTTCTATTTTCCCGTTCTCCCATTTCTCCGTAGGTATATATTTTACTAAGCACTGTGTATATAGTACAACTTACTAGGTATATAATTAGTTTAAAATAGCACATATAACTTGTGCTCTTTGTTTTGTATTGAAACTTCAGCATTTTAAAAGTATATCTTTAAACTGATTTTATGTTAGCTTTGCACAATGGCAGTATTGTAGCCAATGAAGTTTATCCGAGGCACAATTATTACTAATTGAAATTGACTCTGTTAGTGAGCCTTTCCATTCCTGAGGTTGGTTTGTTTGTTTGTTTGTTTGTTTGTTTTGTT
This sequence comes from Mustela nigripes, assembly GCF_022355385.1. Classification (NCBI taxonomy): domain Eukaryota; kingdom Metazoa; phylum Chordata; class Mammalia; order Carnivora; family Mustelidae; genus Mustela; species Mustela nigripes. The sequence continues at coordinate 114,713,039 of NC_081560.1, read as the reverse complement.
ATTTGTTTTTTTTTTTTTTTTTTTTTTTGGTATGATTGCTTTTTGAACACCATTCCATTGCAACGTTTCCGTCTTCTAGCTTGTGCTCACCTGCATTGGGTTGTCATTTGTCAAATGCTTGTCATTTGTCTTCTTACTTTAAAGCATTGAGTTGATGTATACTTTCTCTAGGGTCTCCTTTTTTACTACAATTCATCTTTGAATGGAGAAGATCTTTGTGATACTCTGTGCTGAGGAGTGGGCTGGGGTAACCCAAGGCAGGCGGCAGCTCTGAATCCAATCCCTTACCCCACCACCCCTGCTAAAATCATGTCATTAAATTTGTCATGTTCTTTGATTCTGGGCCATACTTTCTAAGGTTTGAGTTTCCAGGGTGGTTCCTAGAAAAACCCCCTAAGTATAGTAATTTCTGTTGTATTCTATATTCTTTATGGAGCTTTTTTAGATTGTAAGGGGAAAAAAGTTGCAGTATGAGTTCTAACTCTCCTAGACTCTAGCATGAACAGTCTATACGGACCTTTCCTCACATCTTCCAGGACCTGCCTGTGTTCCTCTTTCGATGACCCAATCAAGGGTATGTTTACAGCTTTAAGAATTAACAATGTCATTTCCTTTTAGACAAATCTGTGTTTTTGCCTCAAGTCTGAGAAGGCCTATATTGGTTCCCATTCTCTTCACTTTGGTTCAAAGATGACAGCGTGTGGGGGGTATATTGCATAAGTGGATGGTTTCAAGTCCTGTTTTCAGCCTTGTTTCATCGGAGGAGGTAGTCTCCATTTTAATCAGTTTTGCTGTTTTCAGTGACTTTTTGAAAGGGAAGTCTCTGGAAATCCATAGCAATAATTTCTCAGTTGGCCTTGGTACTGCCAACTGACTTTTCATTACAGAATTTTCCCTGACTTGTAAACTTGTATACTGACTCTATCAGTTCTCCTGAGAAGGCATGCCACATCTCAGCGACTGGCAAGGTGCATCACTTTGCTCTAGGGATCCTTTCTATTTGTCTTTTATCATTTTCCTTTAATGCAACACTGTGAGAGTCCACACAATTTTCTTCATTTGTTGGTTAAATTTTCCATTTTTGCCTAGGATTCACTTGCATCTCTAGGAATTAGCATAATGCCCTAAAAAAAAAAAAAAAAAGAAAACCTCAGGAGATCTGTGAGAGGAACTCAATGATTTTATGAATTGTTTGAATGAATAAATTGCAGCCATAACCACGAGAACATAACCATGTAACTTTGCAGTAAATACGTAACAAGTGGCTATTATATACCAGGGATGTTTCTAGTGGCCAGAGATAGAATACTGAGCAGAATGAACTTGGGCTCCCCACCCTCATGGAGCTTGAATATTATGTAAGTATAAGAAAAAATCTGGTACGTGGGTGGCTTAATCAGTTAAGCATCTACCTTCAGCTTATGTCATGATCCCAGGGTCTTAGAATTGGGTCCCACATTGGGCTTCCTGCTGAGTGGGGAGTATACTTCTCCCTCTTCCCTTCTCCCCTGTTCATGATCTCTCTCTCTCTCCCCCAAATAAAGAAAGAAAATCTTACAGAAAAAAGAACAAAGAAGCAAACTGACACATACAGAAATGCAAGGAATATAAATCTTTTAGGACAAGTTTGTTATTTTACTTACTGATGGATACCCAACAATTAAGACAGTAGATACAATAAGTGTTGAATAAAATTTTATTGAATGAAAATTTAGGGAAAAGGTCAGGTAGTGGTGAGTGCCATGCAGATAATCTGATTGGGATGATATACTGATTTAGATGCTGTTTTATATTGTCTCCAGTGAATACCTTTTTGAGGAGATAACTTATTGGTTGAAATCTCATGCAAGACTCTTAAGGCATTTATTATTTGAAACTGAATCTCCCATAAGACTTTTTTAAAATTAGGGGTGCCTGGGTGGCTCAGTGGGTTAAAGCCTCTGCCTTCGGCTCAGGTCATGATCCCAGGGTCCTGGGATCAAGCCCCACATTGGGCTCTCTGCTTAGCGGGGAGCCTGCTTCCTCTCTCTGTCTCTGCCTGCTTCTCTGCCTACTTGTGATTTCTGTCTGTCAAAAAAAAAAAAAAATCAAAATCTTAAAAAAAAAAGATTTTTAAAAATTAATATATAATGTATTATTTGTTTCAGGGGTACAGGTCTGTGATTCAGCAGTCTCACAATTCATAGCACTCACCATAGCACATACCTTCCCCAGTGTCGATCACCCAGCCACCCCATCCCTCCCACCCCCCAAACCCCAGCAACCCTCAGTCTGTTTCCCAAGATTAAGAGTCTCTTATGGTTTGTCTTCCTCTCTGGTCCCATCTTGTTTCATTTTCCCCCTTCCCCCCACCCCCACCCTGCCTCTTAAATTCCTGATATCAGCGAGATCATATAATTGTCTTTCTCTGATTGACTTATTTCGCTTAGCATTATACCCTCTACTTCCATCCACGTAATTGCAAATTTGCAAATAGCAAGATTTTGGGGGGTTTTGATGGCTTCATAATATTCCCCCATAAGATTTTTAAAGAAAAATCAAATTTTTTAGATAACCATGTATGCCCCCTATAAAGGTCTGTTTTTTATCTATTTTTTACTGTTACAAAAAGTAAAATAAGCAATGCTGTTTTGAAGTCTCTAAATGTACGAGGACTTGAAATATTTAAATTTAAAGGGATTTAAGGAATCAGGAAATAGGAGTTTCCAGTGTACAACTCAAGAACTAATGCTGGTGGGACTTGATTTATTCTCTTCCCTTCAACAGCTTGTTAAAGACTCTTTATTTTAGATGTTTTAACTGCCTCTATTTCTATATTTTAACTATATCTTTCTAACTAAGAGCAGCCTTACATTTTTCATTTTTTATTTCTCTGTTTTTGTCTATATCAGTTGTCTTAACATCCCTATTGCTAATGCTGGCACAAGAATTGGTGTCCTGATTACCATTGACGGCCCCTTCACATAAAGAGGTCTGATTTTGCATCTGAACATTTCTGTCCATTGAAAAGACCGAGGCTGAGTGGTTTAGGTAGAGTTATAACAAATGTTGCACCTGTAAAATCAGTCTCTTTGGAGGCACATGAGACAACATTATGTTTGTGGAAAAGATGAGACTATCTGCTGTATTCACTGGATTGATGTTATGACCCCAGAATGTTCTATGCAGTTGGTCCTGTATTCCAGCAACACCATTATCCCACTTCTGTTTGGCACAGGTACCTTTATTGTTGACCTTTAGATGACATTCTCAAAAACTAGATACATGTGTCAAATAATTATTGAAGCCTATTGTGGATTTAGTTTCCATAAGTGTTCCTACATCTTTTTTTCAAGTTTCCCATCAAAATAACTGTAATATATATAACGTTAAAGGCCCAGTGGCCTACCAGGTCAAGCACGTATGACAAATGTTAATATCCTGGGTGCAAAGAGTACATCTTTTTACTTTTTTCTGTAAATCTACCTATTTTGAGCTCTCTCTCCACTTAAAAAAAAAAAAAAAGACACTTTTCATGTACTGGGTTCTACCTAAATGCTTAATACACACTAATGCATTTAATGGTCAGAGACAATCCGGAGGAGGTTTAAGTGTAACCTTTATGTTGCAAATGGGGAAAGGAAGCCAAAGAGATAGCACAAAAACATGACTGAGGATATCCAACTAGGAAACCCTTGGCAGGGGCGGGCTGCAGCCTTCAGTACTGGCATCCTTTTCTTATAGTAACTTAGACTGGCTTTTTTTTTTTTTTTTTAAGATTTTATTTATTTATTTGACAGAGAGAAATCACAAGTAGATGGGAGAGGCAGGCAGAGAGAGAGAGAGAGGGAAGCAGGCTCCCTGCTGAGCAGAGAGCCCGATGCGGGACTCGATCCCAAGACCCCGAGATCATGACCTGAGCCGAAGGCAGCAGCCCAACCCACTGAGCCACCCAGGCGCCCCTTAGACTGGCTTTTAAAGAAAAAATGTATAGTCACTTTATCCATGCTTTTGAATCACATCTGCTATCATTTTAAAAAATTTTTCTGAAAAATTCAGAATTCCTGAAGAATTCTGATTTTTTATTTTGGCTCACTGTATGTGGAAGCTTCTCCATGGAAATTTATCGCTTTATCTTTTTCGTTTTGCACTTTTCATCTGTGTCCTTTATTTTATTTTTTGTATAGGAGAAATGAATTTAGACTACACATATCTAAGGCTTAAGTCATAAACGTGGATAGGAAAATATTTCCTTCTTAAAATTTTATATAAAAACTGATAGTGTCTAATTCTTTTTTCTCTACAGCAGCATATTTGCTTAACGTGTTCGGTTCTCTGGTATTGTCATATTAGTAACCTGTAGTAGTAACTCATACTCATTTTGATACAGATCTAATGATATAGTGCAGTCGCCTTGGCCTTGGACTGATTTATCAACTTTGTACCCACATCATTGACAACTTGGCGTTCTTTTCTTTTTGATTTTTAATTTTTTAATAAACATATACTATATTTTTATCCCCAGGGGTACAGGTCTGTGAATCGCCAGGTTTACACACTTCACAGCACTCACCATAGCACATACTTTCCCCAATGTCCATAACCCCCCCACCCCCTGCTCCCAACCCCCCCCCCCCCCAGCAACCCTCAGTTTGTTTTGTGAGATTAAGGGTCACTTATGGTTTGTCTCCCTCCCGATCCCATCTTGTTTTATTTATTCTTCTCCTACCCCCTTAACCCCACATGTTGCATCTCCACTTCCTCATATCAGGGACAATAACAATCACATTGGTCTTTCTTTCTTTCTTTCTTTTTAAGGTTTATTTTCTTTATTTCTTTATTTTGCAGAGAGAGAGAGAGCGAGCACAAGTAGGCAGAATGGCAGGCAGAGGGAGAGGGAGAAGCAGGCTCTCTGCTGAACAGGGAGCCAGAAGCCAGTCTTGATCCAGGACCCTGGGATCATGACCTGAGCTGAAGGCGGGCACTTGATCGATTGTTATTGCCCACATTGGTCTTATTTCTTATAACAATTCGTCCTTTCCCATTGGCTCATTCTTGTGATATTTCTCAACCTTATTTATTTATCATCCAACACAATCACCCCTGAATTTCCAAGAGAGATTTAAAGAAAACACTATGTTTGGGTGAATTGTTAATTGGCATTTTCAGAGCTCTACAATGCTGCAAACATTTTTGTTGTTGTTCTTCCAAACATTTTTAAAAGAATATTTATTTATTTGAGAGACAGGGAGAGTACAAGCCAGGGGAGGAATGGGAGAGAGGGAAAAGTAGACTCCCCATAAAGTGTGGAGCCCAACGTGGAGCTTGATTCTGGGACCCTAGGATCTTGATGTGAGCCCAAGGCAGATGCTTAACCAACTGAGCCACCCAGGTACTTCTGCTGCAAACATTTTTTTTTTTTTAAGATTTTATTTATTCATCAGAGAGAGAGAGAGAGCACAAGCAGGCAGAGTGGGATGCAGAGGCAAAGAGAGAAGCAGCCTCTCTGATGAGCAAGGAGTCTGATGGGGGACTCGATCCCAGGACCTTAGGATCATGACCTGAGCCAAAGGCAGCTGCTTAGCTGACTGAGCCACCCATGTGCCCCTGTTGCAAACATTTTAACACGCATTTCTCTCTTGTTTCTCCTAAGGTTGTGAAGTTTCTGGATAGGTAATGTTATCTCATTTTGCAGACGACAAGATGGGGCGGGGGGTCAAACTGTGTAAGTGACTTAATATTATATAGTGTATAATATTGTATAGTTTATAAGCCCAAATAATCTGCCCCTACACCATATCACAACATGTCTCTTCATATTCCCTTCTTACCCACTAGTCAGACATCAGAAGACTTAATTGTTGCAGAATGCTAAAAAATAGATGCAATGATTTGAATTCCTGTTACATTTCATCCCCTTTAAGTGGTAGCCGGGTAAATAGAGAAAATAGATGGAAATGGTTTCCAGGTAGAAGGGTCTTTGGAATCAGCCAGTCCAAATATATCACTTCACAGATGTAAATACCACACACACACACACAGACATAAGCACACATCAACAACTCTGATGATTCAGAAGACTGTATATTTTTGAACGACCGCAATTTGCAAATGTTATACAATTTTTTCCCAAAGGCGAGTTAATTAATATTTATTGAAGAAATGAAATTAAGGAAAATTTTCTTCAGGACTCTAAGATATTTCTGAGCTACATTTAACACTTAGAGAACAGTCTGGGTTGACAAAGCCACATGAGGTCCGTTTAAGTGGCTTACAGATCAGGGAGTCTATTTTTAAACCCGAGTCAGCTTATCACTGGAATGAACATCAACAAGAGGATTCTAGTCACCACATCTAGTCTTGCAGGTAAGAACCAATCCTGCAGTTTTATTTCAGACATTTCTTGAGCTTGAAACACTTTCATCTGGATTCGTGGCCTGAGGAATAGATAACTTTTGTTAGAGGAATTGACCAGGACAATCTACTCTGATAGCACCAAATCCTCTAAACCTTCTAATCTTAGTATCATGAACTTTCCACTACTACTGAAATTATCCTTTTTTAAAAAAAATTAATATATAATGTATTATTTGCTTTGGGGGTATGGATCTGTGATTCGTCAGTCTTATACAATTCACTGCACTCACCATAGCACATGCCATCCCCAGTGTCCATCATGCAGCCACCCCATCCCTCCCAACCTCCATCCCCCAGCAACCTTCAGTTTATTTCCTGAGGTTAAGAGTCTCTTATAGTTTGTCTCCCTTTCTGGTTTCATCTGTTTATTTTTCCCTCCCTTCCCCTGTTATCCTCTGTTTCTCAAATCCCTCATATCAGTGAGGTCATATGATAATTGTCTTTCTCTGATTGACTTATTTTGCTCAGCATAATACCCTCTAGTTCCATCCATGTCTTTGCAAATGGCAAGGTTTAGGTTTTTTGATGTCTGGATAGTATTCTGTTGTATACATCCACTCTTCTTTATCCATTCATCTGTTGATGGACATCTAGGTTCTTTCCATAGTTTGGCTTTTGTGGACATTGCTGCTATAAACATTCGGATGCACGTGCCCCTTCAGATCACTACCGTTGTATCTTTAGGGTAAATACCTAGTAGTGTGATTGTTGGATTGTAGAGCAGCTCTATTTTCAACTTTTTGAGGTACCTTCATACTGTTTTTCAGAATGGCTGCACCAGCTTGCATTCCCACCAACAGTGTAGGAGGGTTCCCCTTTCTCTGCACCCTCACCATCTGTCATTTCCTGACTTATTAATTTTAGTCATTCTGACTGGTGTGAGGTGGTATCTCATTGTGGTTTTGATTTGTATTTCCCTGATGCTGAGTGATATGGAACACATTTTCATGTGTCTGTTGGCCATCTGGATGTCGTCTTTGCACAAATGTCTGTTCATGTCTTCTCCCCATTTCTTGAAATTATCTTTTTTAAATCATTAAATTGAAGACTTAAAGACCAAGTTCATATTTGCAGATGTTTTCTTGGAGGTAATAGACAAACCATTATCTTCCATTGACATGATTATGAATGTTCTAAAGTAAGTCCATCCATTATAAATTCTGGAACCACAAAGAAGAGTGGAGAAAAAGCTTTCAGTGGGTGGTTTTAGTTTATCATCAAAATTCTGACTTAAATATGCTCCTCAGGTAAACTGGGCAAGACCTGAGCAGCTCTGGGCAATTCGACACATTTGGTGCCAGGAATCAGCAAGAAAAGGGATACGATCATGAGGAAAAGATCCAGGAAGCACATGTAGGTGATATCATAATCCTGTTTCCTCTAGCTCAGCTGTGGTTTTACATGTTTGCCTGTTTGTATTTTTACTATGGTAAAGATGTGCTATATAAACTGATGTAAATTGGGAACTTATGGTTTTCATCATTTGTGAATAATGTAGGTGAGTAACTATAGTAATTTGTAATTTTCCTGAATCAAGTGGTTGGGACTGGGACTGAGACACTGAGAGAGTCGTAAGAGACGTCCATGTGGCCATCCTCGTTCTTATGTCTGGCTGGTCACTATTTCCCTTCATCATCTTGTGAGCAGTAAATCTTCTGAAATAGTATTTAAACAATAGTCAGGATTTTAAAAAAAATGTTTAAGAAAGGAGTGATTCTTAGCTGGAACAAAGAAGCATGAGATCTGTTAAAAAGAGGATACACAGTGGTGATTCAGATCCATTTTATGAATTAACTAATATGGTTTCGTTATGCTCCATAATGAAAGAATAATTTTCAAAAATCCAAAGCATTATGGTCAAGGCAGTTTGCTGAAAGTAAAGTAACACGTTTGTTTTTGGTAATAGGCTGCGTGCAGAAACATAGAACAGTTGCCAGAAATGTAACTGAATGCAGGTCAGAGATCTGAAGAAAGCCTTTGGAGATATTCTGGGGCAAAGGTCTGAAGTTTTTCTGTTCTTACATCAAACTATATTATGTAGGATGTCTTTTTTCTCCATAAGTCTGTTTGTGCAGATGAATGCAAATGTGTACATATATAAATTTTTTTTTTTTTGTTTTCTCTTGAGCTGGAATGAAAATAACTTTGGTCAAAAAGATATTCATGACATTGGTCCTTGGAGTGTTGAATTGGGTGGATGGGGCACTGCTTCTGAAAGTCAGAAGCTCGTTCTCCTCTTCTTCTCCACTGAATTGGCAATTGCATCCAAACACGGTTCTCAATACCACATTGTATCCCGAGGGAGGAAAGTAATGCTGTACAAAAGGGGCTGACACATGATGAATTACAGCACGCAGAAGTCACCGTGATCCTAATTATTCCCTCCACTAATTTCACAGAAAATAAGCTGAGCAACTCCCTATGCAGAAGCTTCAATTCAGTAATGATTAAATCATACGAATTTGGGAAAGTAAATCAAATCCTTTTTCAGTCAGAGTAAAACCATCCTCAGATAAAAGGAAAATCACCTACTAAATTAATAGTAAGATTAGTTGTGCCAAATGTAAAACCCTAAAGTATTTGCAAATAGGACACCTTCTAAATATGAAATGAAAGCCTAAGCAATCCCTAAGTGGTGTGGGCTCTTTCTAACTTATTTTTCTTACTGCAGTTTTAATTAACATAATTCCCTGTTACTGTCTGCCTTATTTTGCTCTATAGCAGTTACCATCTAAAGAATTCATTTCATTTTTAAAAACTTACTTACTGCTTTGGCTACTGATACTCTTATTCCCTGACATTTAATTGCTGGTATTTGATTTTTTTTCTTCTCTTTAGAAGCATACTTTAAAAGAGCCTACATAAAATTAGTTTTTAGGTATGATCACCGCCAGATTCTAGTATGCTGGTTTTTTACTTAAAGTACAAAATCAAGATTAGTAGAGCAAACGCAATATGGTTTTCTCCATCATCTCTTTTGTCTTAAACATTTGTGTATGTGTTTATTTACATACACAGTTTGTTACTAAAACTCTTCTTCCCCTTGTCTATCCCCTGCAGTGGGGTATAATTAATAAATAATGGGGGAAATTTTCTCTTTAAATTCTTTCAAACTTAAGACTGAGTAACAAATGCATGAAATTAAATAGTTTCTTTTATACTTTAACCCAATATCACTTAATCTAGGGATATTTTATCAGTGGGAGATAGCGATATCTTAATTTTAAACAGATGTTCTAGAAATCCCTTAACCTGTCAATTTTTAGAAATAAGAATATTAAGAAACAGTAGTCCTAGTTACTTTTTATTAGATGCTTGAATCCCTATGATGTCCAAAAACTTTATATAGTTTTTCAAACTCTGAGTGTTCTAGTTATGGTATTGCATGAGAATTAAAAGCACAAAGGAACTCTGCACCATGCACACTAGTGGGCAATTTACTTTCCTCACTTTTCTCTGTGCCCACAGCTGCAGCCTCCCCACAGGGCATCATGTTGCTACCAGCGCGGTCTTCAAGGTCTGTTCACTGCTCATGCTGTCTTCATCACCCTCTTCAAAGTTTACCCAACCCTCTCTGTTGCTGGGTTTCAATACAATGCCAACATTTCATGAGTTTGTTATGGCGGCACCCAATTTCTCACTTCTAAGCTCTGTATTAGCGATCGCCACATAATGAATTAGCCACCAATTTATCAGTTTAGAACAATAAAAATTAATGGTCTCACAGCTTCTGAGAGTCAGGAATTGGGAACTGACTTAGTTGAAGGTTCCGGATCAGAGTCTCGCAGGGCTGGAGTCATCTGATAGCTTGACTGGGACTGGAGGATTGTCTTCTCAGTTCACACACGTGGCTGGAGGCCACAGGCTGCAGATCCTCGCTGTGTATGCCTTTCCATGGGCCTGCTTCAATGTCCCTGTAGCATAGCATCTACCTTTCCCCCAAGAAAGTCATCTGAGAGAGAAGACAGACTGAAGGGGGTGGGGGGAGAGCCCAAAGAAGAATCTGTAACCTTTTACAGTCTAGATTGGGGAGTTCCACATCACCACTTTCACCATAATTTATTTATGAGAAATGAATCACTAAGTACAGACCATACTCAAAAGGACAGGAATTAAGCTCTGTTTCTTTGAAGGAATAAGAAAGAAAGAATTTGTAGACATATTGGAAAGGACTAGAGAAGGATTAAAAAAAAATGGTTGAACTTTAAGAAAGAAAATTTTGCAAATGTATGAAAAATAAAATATACTTTCCTTTGACCCACTATTCCACTTCTAAACATTTTCACATAGAGATCATGAGAAAAATGGAATATATATATATATATTTTCCATTTTTTACTATTATGTAAAAACATGAAAATCAGTATTTTAAGTGTAATCTTATTTAAATATGTATGCAGTATGTATATGTACAGAACAATTACTGGAAGAACGTTTACAAATGCATTTGCATTTATGAATTTTAAGGTATAAAAGCAGGATTTTAGATCATTTTTTAACCTCTTCTTACACATTTATTTTTTTGATTTTTAATGAGTAGGTGTTAACCATCATAGTCAGAAGATAAAACCAGTTTCATTTTGTTAAAAACAATGACAAAATCAAAATGGTAAATAATCTGTATGTCTACAATGAAAAGTTTTATGTATGTCAGTAAAACAATGTAAAGAGAGAATACTAAATTGTTATAATTACTATAATGATTTGGTATTTCTTTTCTTTTTTTTTTTTTTAAAGATTTTATTTATTTATTTGACAGAGAGAGATCACAAGTAGGCAGAGAGGCAGGCAGAGAGAGATGAGGAAGCAGGCTCCCTGCTGAGCAGAGAGCCCGATGTGGGACTCCATCCCAGGACCCTGAGATCACGACCTGAGCCGAAGGCAGCGGCTTAACCCACTGAGCCACCCAGGCGCCCCTGATTTGGTATTTCTAATTAATAAAATTAGTTAGGAGAATCAAGACATTAGACCTCAAAATAAGTACAAACAGTTTAATTAGAAAATATTTATAACCAAGGACTTATAAGTTTCTAACTTCATTGAACATATATAGCTCTTATTTTAATGATCAGTCAGCAGCATGTGACAGACTTTAATGCCTTCATCCTTGAAATTGTTTTTCCCATTGATTTCTGATGCATCATATTCTTGTGGTTTTGGTTTTGTGTTTCCTACCAAACTGTCAGTTCCTTTTTCTTACTTGGGAGCTTTTTGTCATTGTTGTTATTTATTTTTTATTTTAAACAAGATCAAGTTTCTCCAAAACCAGTGGGCTTAATAATGCCTACATTGGTGGGAGAAGAGATGTTAAGAATTTAATTTGTCCAAGAGATAAAGAGATGGCAGAGACAGGACCTTTATTTTTTTAATCTTTTTAAAGATTGTATTTATTTATTTATTTATTTATTTATCTAGTGATGAACTTATTTATTTGAGAGAGAGGGAGTGAGAGAGAGAGCATGAATGGGGGAAGGGGCAGAGGAGGAGGGATAAGCAGGCTCCACTCTGAGCAGGGATTCCTCAGACATGGGGCTGGATCCCAGGACCCTGAGATCATGACCTGAGCCAAAGGCAAACACTTAACCAACTATGTCCCCCAGATAGGAACTTTAAGGGGAATGGTTCAGGTGGGCTCACTGTCTAATTCTTAATTCAGGCAGTGTTTCCTTGGCAAGTCACTTTGCTCACATGAGAAGTATTTGATAGAACACTTGATTTCTCAAGTCAAGTGGGTTTGAATGATCAATTTTCAAACTTCCTGTACATCACAATTATTTTGGGACCCTAGAAAAAAGACCTGTTATTTGATTTCACCACCTAGAGATTCTGATTTAATATTTTTGAAGTGTTGCCTGGGATGTTCACCCTTGGCAGGCTTGGGCACCCAGATGGCTCTCCCTATGATGCTGAGTTATTCATGTGCCTGAAGGTCAAGTTTGTCATGACTGGAAGAGCATTTCGGAAGATGGAGTTAAATGGCCCTCGCCCCCCACCTGGCAGGACAGTCTGTTATAGCAGGGAATGAAGATTAGATGGAAAGGACGGTGACTGTGACAGCTTCTCTTTCAGTAGGGTATAGGACGAGCAGAACAGACATGGATCTGCCAGGGCCGTCAACTGGGAAAAGAAGGGGAAAAAAGAGAAAAGCTAGTATGCATGAGGTTTCTGGCTCTTAAGATTTATGAAAATCCGGGTTCAAGGAGCCAGACACCGAAAGCAAGAACAAGCAGAAACCAAAGAAGACACCAAAACACTTCACTTGTTGGAATTCCAAGATAGAGTTTATTCCACTTACTTAATTGTTTTAAAGATATAAACGAAAGTTATAAACTCCCTAAATGCTGTGAATATAGCCGGTTGAGAAGGAGGTGACAGAGACGGTACAGAAACTATTTCACCAGCGATGACTAAGGATTTTCCACATAATTTAAAAAGAAAGCAGGCAAACTAATGAAATCCAGAGCAGGGCAGCCATGAAGAAATCCACATGTAGAAACATGATGGTGAAGTAAGAATTTTGCAGTAACAACAGCAAAACCTTAAATTGCCTTTTTTCACTTTTTTTTTTTTTAATAATTGAGATATAAATGAGATACATTGCATCAGTTTCTGTTGCACAACATGATGATTTGGTACACACATACACTGGCAATCACCACAGTAAGTCTAGTGAAATCCATCATCACACAGAGTCACATTTTCCTTTTTCTTATGAGAACTTTTAAGATCTACTCTTGCAGCAACTTTTAAGTATACGATCCAGTATCATTAAGTGTAGTCAACTGGGAGCTGACTCTTATATCGTCAGGACTAATTCGTCTTGTAACCGGGAGTTTGTACTTTATGACCACTTTTTTTTTTTTAATTATATTTTCTCTACTTAAAATAGTCCCCAACGGTCTATTAATTTCCAAAACACCAGTGTTTGCAGTGAATTCTCAGAAACATTTTTCGAGAGTGCTCATGACTTTACAATTTAGCACTAGGCCATCTTTATGTAATTACTCCAAGACCGTCATTTCCTGGTGAGCTACAGCTATTTCCACTTTCAAAAAGTCAGGCAGTCTGTGAGATGACAGGAAATAAGGTTTTGCCAGCTTTGGAATAGCCAATCAGAGGCTGTCTTGCAAAGCAGGCTTTTTAAATTAATCCAGCTCAAGATACCATGTACCTAATTATTACATGTCTAGGTGGTATATTTTTGATTGAAGGTACATCCTTTAAAATGTCCAGCTCTGGGAATAGCATTCAGACTCTCGGTGGAGAGATGCATGTTTATCTTATTTACCCTGGGTTCCTGTGCTCAGCGTGCCTGCCACTCAGTTTCCATGTGATTTGAAAAAGACCCTGGGGAATTTTATTTTCCCTTTGTTTACGCAACAAATTCAGGATGTCCGTCTCTGGGTATTGCGCACCTGTTATTACTAACACATCATGAATATCAGTCAGTCAGAATAAAAGGAGTATTGTGTTCTAAATGCTATAGGGATTGTATTTTCTGATTAAAAATGCCATTGAGCTAAATCCTTTAAGTTGAACCGTGGCTTTCTCAAGAGAGAGCATGAATCATGAGGTCTTCAGAACACAGCTCTTGTTATGTGTGAACACTGGGGCAAAGCTTTTCCTGACTTTTAAATTTTTATACAGCTACACTGACTATAACTTCATGTGTCATTTTTCAAAATTTTTTTTTTTTAAGTTCTGAGTATGAACTTCTCAATACAAGCCTCCTTTTGGGGAGCTTTAAAGGCTAAGAGCCCCTGCCAGTCTTGCTGAAGGGCCTCCGAGAGTAGTTTCAGGGATAGAAAAATCACAGGCTTGTAGAGTTTGGGGACCTGTACAGTTTCTTTAATACTTAATAGGTTTGCAGAAAATTCATGTCTGGTAGTACAGTAAATCAAGCTATTCACCAGTTAAAAACAACTCATTGTTAAATGTTGATAAAAGCATCAACAAATAAATTTGTTTGGATAATAAGAAGTCATCATGACTGAATGTAGATTAAGGTACCCCCAGAAGGGGAAAGTCACTGAGTTCTTCCAGGCAATTACAAAAAAAGAAAAACAAAAAACTGTGTTGGACCCTGTGGGCTTTTATGTGAATTCACATCACCTGGATTTTGCAGGGCCTTCGATATCTCTCAGAAACAAATGGAAATCCTCATTAGAAGAATACAAATAATCCATCCTTGGTTTTAAAAATAGACTATCAATAATTGTACAAGGAGGCTGGGCAGTGTAGATGCTGATCAGGCCAGTTGTGTCTGCTAGCTGGTCATTAATGAAGCTGAGATTCCATCTTCCCACAGAGACTGGGATCAGAGGCCCCTTGGCTGATGGTCACGTTCCCAAGCAATGGTTTTTAGGTCCTTGAGAAAAACTACTGAGTGGTTGGAGATACAGCCCAAAGACACAAAGGGTGCACAGTTGCAAGTCCTTTTTAGAAAATGTTCTAATAAGCTGTGATCAGAGGGCCTATCCTTGGGTGTTGGCTAGAAGCAAACTAAACTCTTTTGGCAGCCTTGAGCTTTCTCCGGCAGGAATTTTAAGAGGGGCTGGGTCATGTGCAATGTTAAGCTATTGGAAACTATGTATTATTTTTAAGTATTTTAATGGGAGAAGAAGTGAATGGGTAAAATCATTTGTGGGTCCTCCCCCCAACAAATCATTTTGCTTTTATATAGGCCGACGTTAGACCCTAGTTGAGAAGGTGTTTCGGAGGAGCCTGGTAGAGTTTGTTCAGACAGAGAATCTCGTTAGTGTATTTTAACAAAGTTTTTTTGTTTTTTGTTTTGTTTTTTAAGACTTTATATATTTGACAGAGACAGAGCACGCAAGTAGGCAGTGGCAGTCAGAGAGAGAGGGAGAAGCAGACTCTCTGCTGAGCAGGGAACCCAATTGTAGAACTCAGTGCCAGGACCCTGAGACTGTGACCTGAGCTGAAGGCAGACGCTCAACTGACTGAGCCACCCAGGCGCCCCTTTCTATGAAGTTATACTAGGTTCGCTATATATCTTTGTTTATGTTTATGTTAGAAATAATTTATCTTCAAACTACAAATAAATCTATCTTTAAAACATCACTTTTAAAGTATTTTTGATGGTTTCTAAGACCTCTTTTAAAATCTTTTGTCTTTTGGGGCACCGGGGTGGCATGGTTGGTTGAGCGTCCAACTCGGTTTTGGCACAGTTGTGAGATCGAGCCCCCCGTTAGGCTCTGTGCTCAGCGTGGAGTCAGCTTGATATTTTCTCCCTCTCCCCCATCCCTCACCCCTCTCCCCCACCCTGGCTCTTTCTCTAAAATAAATAAATAAATCTTAAAAAAACAAAAATAAAAACCCCAACAACCTTTGCCTTTTATATTCTCTTAGTTCACCAAGATGTTTCTACATGTGGATTTCTTCATGCTGCCCTGCTTTGGATTTCATTGCTTTCTTTTTAAATTAAGTGGAAAATCTGTAGTCATCATTGGTGAAATATTTTCTTTTCTCTACTATCTCTGTCATCTCCTTCTCATCTGGTTATGTATACATCCATTTAGGGAGTTTATAACTTCGGTTTATATCTTTAAAACAAATAAGTAAGTGGAATAAACTATCTCAGAATTCCAACAAGTGAAGTGTTTTGGTGTCTTCTGTGGTTTCTGCTTATTCTTGCTTTCGCTGTCTGGCTCCATGAACTGTGGATTTTCATAAATCTTAACAGCCAGAAAGCTTGTGCATGTTTTGTGGGTTTTCAGAGCAGTAAAATTTCATTGTAAGATGTTGATGGTTACCTGTAACTAAAAATATTGAGATTTTTACAAATAGAAAAACTACGAATACCTGATATGCATGTATATGTGTATCTATGTGAGTACACACGTGTGTAACAGAGCAAAGTGTGCTCTGGGTATGACCGAGTGGCTTCCCATCCAAGTACTAACCAGGCCCGACCCTGCTTAGCTTCCGAGATCAGACGAGATCGGGCGCATTCAGGGTGGTATGGCCGTAGATGACCGAGTGGCTTCCAAAATAAAAATCCAACTTTCCCATTTATTTTTTATTTTTTTTTTTAAGATTTTAAAAATTTATTTATCAGAGAGAGAGAGGGAGAGAGCGAGCACAGGCAGACAGAATGGCAGGCAGAGACGGAGAAGCAGGCTCCCTGCCGAGCAAGGAGCCCGATGTGGGACTCGATCCCAGGACGCTGGGATCATGACCTGAACCAAAGGCAGCTGCTTAACCAACTGAGCCACCCAGGTGTCCCCCAACTTTCCCATTTAAAGTCCTTGCAGCATAAATGTTAAGAACGTAAGAGAAAACTCTTTCGCTTGGGGGTTTTATGATTGCCAACTCTTCTACTCTGCTATTTCATTAACTCCACGTTGTTGATGGTAAAATCAAGCTCCTGGAGGTTCAGTGTTTATCTGTGCACAGTAGCACGAACAGCCAACCCCCCTGTTGCACAGCGAATCAGCTCGTCTGCACAGGAGAACTGGTTCTCCAACTGCGTTGGTTATGGAAATGAAGCGATGTTAGTCTCTATATCAGAGGGTGCTTTCTCCTTCTGTGATATTTGTAAATTTCCGACCCAAATTGTCAGGGATTATAAGACGTTTTAGCTTTCTAAGTGTACTGTTGAACCA
Organism: Mustela nigripes; assembly: GCF_022355385.1. Classification (NCBI taxonomy): domain Eukaryota; kingdom Metazoa; phylum Chordata; class Mammalia; order Carnivora; family Mustelidae; genus Mustela; species Mustela nigripes. The sequence continues at coordinate 114,696,018 of NC_081560.1, read as the reverse complement.
GTCTTGTGTACTTTCTTAAACTGTGTTGGTAACAGGACCTTCTGTGCCTGTCACCGAGATCACTTAACACTATCTCACTGCCAATGGCTCTGCTCTGCTTTCCTTCCAGTGCATCCTCCTGGGCTGCTCTGTCTCCTAGGAATCTCCCCGAGGTCATCTTCCCTACCTAGTTTCTTACTATAATTGTTCTCGAGCCCTGGAACTGTCAGGAGGCATTGCGGGTGTCAAGGGGAAGCACTTTCAGTGATAAATGCGTAAATCTCCACTCTGTCCCTCCGTCATCTGCAGCAGGGATGGTACAAAGGGACACTTGTGGGCTGGGCAGATCCATTCCAACCGCTAAGAACACAGAGATTCGTTGAGGAGATGCTGAAAAGGAAATAGTTCTGGCCACGAATAAGTGATAAGTTTTTGTGGAAATATTTAGTAATGCCCTAGAGATGTAGAGATTGTACATCTACATCTAGAGATGTAGAGGAGATGTAGAGATGTTTATTGGCCTGATTTTGATAAGTCAGAGGCTCAGCTTATTTTTCTTTTAAGAGGCTCAGCATTTTAAACTGATATTTGTTTGCAGTAAAATGTATCCTATCATCCTGTCCTTGAATTTACAGTTTAATGGGCCTCTCTTCTTTCTGATGAAAAGTCTTAAAATGTTGATAGAAGCCTCTGTATCAGAGTAATTTACATAAGAGAAAAATAAATATTCTTTGGTTTCATTTAGGGACTTCTAAATTAAACTGCATTTGATAAAGTCAATTTGAAAACCAGGAATTCTTAAATGTTAATGTTATATTTTTTAAAGATGTCTTTTTCTAATGGGCTGTATATTTTGAGCAGTTTTAGGCTTATAACAAAATTAAGAGGAAAGTACAGAAATTTCCCACTTATTGCTACCTCCACAAATGCATAGCCTCCCTTGAATGGTACATTTTTTGTCACAAAGATGAACCTTCGTTAACACACCACAGTCACCCGCTCTCTGCAGTTTACCTTTGGGTTCACGCTTGGTGTTGTACATTCTGTGGGTTTGGACAAAGCATGAATCCTCTGTGTTCTGCCTATTTTTCTCCATACCACCTCACCCCCAGAACCACTGATCAGTTTTTTTATCTCCATAGTTTTGACTTTTCCACAATTTTCTATAGTTGAAATCATGTGACATATAAACTCTTTAGACTGGCTTCTTTTGCTTAGTAAAATGCTTTTCAGTCTCTTCAATGTCTTTTCATGGCTTTAATGTTCATTTCCTTTAAGTGCTGAAGGATACTCCATTGTCTAGATGTATCTACCATAGTTTATAATCCATTCACTTACTGAAGGACATCTGGTTGCTTCCAAGTTTTGGAAAAATATGAGTAAAGCTTCTATAAATATCCACCTATAGGTTTGGGGGGGACATAAGTTTTTACCTTTTTTGGGTAAATACCAAGAAGTGTGGCTTCTATATTATCTAGTAAGAATATGTTTAGTTTTGTGAGAAACCACCAAACTTCCTTCCAACATGGCCATTTTGCATTCCCACCGGCAATGCACGAGAGTTCCATATCCTTGCTGGTGTTTGGTGTTGTCATTGTTCTAGATTCTGGGCATTCAAATGGATGTGTGGTAATATCTCATTCTCTAATTTTCATATCCCCGATGACATATGGTGGGGGGAATCTTTTCATATGCTTATTTGCCATCTGTATATCTTTTTGATAAAGTGCTTGTTTAGATTTTTGGCCCATTTTTAAATTTGAGTTTTCTGTTTTCTTATTGTTGAACTTTAAGAGTTCGTTGTGTATTTTTCATAATGGTTATTTACTAGATATGTATTTTGCAAATATTTTCACCCATTCTGTGGCTTGTCTTCTCTTTCAATTGATATTGCTTTTTGCAAAGCACTTTTTAATTTTACTCTTACTGGAGTCCAGCTTGTCAATTATTTCTTTAATGTGTTTATCATGTCTTTGTTGTAACTGCAAAGGCATCACCATACCCAAGATCATCTCTGTTGTCCTTATGGAATCTTCTAGGAGTTTTATAATTTTTTTATATTTAAGACTGTGATCCATTTATGTTACTTTTTATTCAAGACCTAAGATCAGTATCTATATTTATGCTTTTGCATGCAGATGTCCAGTTGTCCCTACACCATTTGTTGGAGAGACTATCTTTGTTCCATTATATTGTCTTTGTTTCTTTGTCAAAGATTAGTTAACTGTATTTATGTGAGTCCATTTATTTATTCTACTCTAGTGACCTATTTGTCTACTCACTTGCTAATACTATCTGCTTGAGTATTTGATTACTATATTCAAATATTGGCAAACTAGAATTAATTTATCCTAATTCTTCAGTTGTTAGCTGTCTTAACTTTGGAGATTGCAATAGTATGCTGTACCACCTGTTTGTTTGCTTTCTTTCTTTCTTTCTTTCTTTCTTTCTTTTTTTTTCTTCCTGAGAGAGAGTAGAGAAGGAGGGGGAGAATGTGTGTAAGTTAGAGGGTGGGAGGGACACAGGGGGAGAGAATGGGAATCCCAAGCAGGCTCCACACCCAGCATGGAGCCCTACATGGGGCTTGATCTCATGACCTGAGTGGAAATCAGGAATCAGACACTTAACCTACTGAGCCACCCAGGCGCTCCTGTACTACTTATTTTTTGAATGATAAAGGTGCCTTAGAGTATGTAGCAAAAAGCTTTGCATAGAGGAAGTTGATACCTTGATACTGAAATTGGAGATATCAGGTGGATATGCTTGATAACATTTAATGCCACATTATATGGTAATCTCTCAGTGTTCCCCTTCTCTTTCTAGAAGTTAGTAACTTCACTGGCCTATAGGCCAGATAAAAATTTGACCTAAGATAGAGGCCCTCTTTAAGAAATGCCACCATCTCATTTCCTTTAATGTAGACCAATAGCTAAAGTCAGGTCTCAAACAGCAGAAGTACTATTCATGCTTGTCTCAAGCAGGCTATGAAGGCACCACCATGAGCTGTGTCTTTCCACAATGTCAGCTTTATTCAGTCAAAAAGTTAACAAAATTGTAAAGCAGATTCAGATTCTAAACTCAGCAATGTTTCACTACATATTGAACTTGGCTTTCTTTGTCCACATCACACAAAGCAAAGTACAATACAGAGTCACACAATGGATGAGATACAACAAAGGGTAAGCTAACAAACCAAACGTGAAGTCAGGCCATGGATGCACAGTTGCAATGAGGACTTGGTCCCACTGGGTCAGCTCTTCTTACTGTTACACAGTGGAGGATCCCTGCTCTGTTCCGAGATTGATTGGGCAGAGCCTTTGGTGGGAGTTGCCTTTCTGATGCACTCAGATATGGAAGGGTCGGTGTCTGGAGAGTCTAACGGTTTGCTGGAAAAGTCCTCCCTTCTTAAAGGAGTTTAATTAGTCTTGGGCAAAGGCCTCTGGTTAGTGGATCTGAATGTCATTAGCCTGTGCTACTGTCAACAGTATTTGGTCTTGGGTGCAATGTCCTTTTCTGCCTATGATACTGCCTGACATGAGGGACTCCATCTTGCTCCCTGCACTGCTACAAGACAGAAAAAAATATCCATCACATTTTGGTGAAAAATATTCACCAAAACAACCACAAATTCCAGCAGATAGATGCCAGCAGGAACTAAGATCCTGGGAGGGACCTAGAGTGTGCTGCTTCAGGTACAGTGATGAAATATAAAACTTTACATGGGGTTTTACTGAAATAAGGTCTCTTATGACACAGATTTTCACTTCCCAACTAGCAAGTGTGGTGATGGCTGTAATGTACTGCTAGAATGGTTTCTTAAAGCTTGTGAAGAAGGTCGTCTGCACAAATCAGGTAGAGGTACTAGGGGTCCTGTAACAGAGTACTAAAGGAGGGGTGAAAATGCCCAAAGATCGAGGCACGTTAGAATAGATTTATTATGTGATATCAGAGAACTTTCTAGATAATCCTTTCCCCAAAAAGGCTCAGAATATGGTTACTCAATAAAGCATTAAAATATTCCCTAGCACAGAGAGAATATTACTATTGAGAATCTCAGGGATAACTAGGCCAGGATGGCTGATAGATTTTTCAATGAAACTCATCTTCCAAATATCAGCAGGAATGATAGAATTCCACAATAGCAGCAAGTACTGTCAGAAGAAGAGCAGGTACATTTGCTGTAAGAGGACATAAGACAAGAATGGAAACCAAGGGCTCTTGAGGTACAGGCTTGTTACATCTCTTTGGATTGGAGAGATAGTATATATGCAATGCTTGGGCATATTGCTTTGAGTAAGTTTTACTGAAAGTGAGATCTTCAGTTTCAAGCTAGAGAAAAGCAGCCCTGCTGCTAGGACATGTGAATAGGCACATCCCATGGTGCGAGAGCTATCTGCGATAGGTAAGGATGCTCTCTGGACTCTCTAGAAACCCCAGTTAGAGAGCCACAGCATAGACGTAGGAATCAGAAGCAAGGCCATGTCATCTACAGCAGAAGACTGATTACCATTCAGAAAGTAGCTCCTGTCTTTGGTGGCATCAAACACACAATTTCTCATCAAGGACTTTCAGAAGACTATGCAACTAGAGCTGCCCGTCTTGCAAATGGTAGGCACAGTAAACTTATAACATTGGATAGGCATTATGAACTTATGACATTGGATAGGCACAGTAATAATCCAACATGTGATGAAAATTGTACCTTTGGAATTGGTTCATGTAGGTTCTTAGGGCACTAATGAGAACACAAACAAGGGGCTCTTGCCGCTATGTCACCTACCCCATTACACAGACATCTTTCCTCTAGCTTATAGTTAAGTCCCTTTGTAAGATTACAACAAATTGATCATGATGAAGGAAACCTGGTTCAAAGAAGATAAGTTCTATAGGTTGGTGTGATCAGAAAGTGATTGTTACTATAAAACAGCCCAAGTCAGAGATGCCCCTTATAGAAGGAAGTAAAGGGGAAATCCTCTTGTGGGCAGAGATTTGAAATGGACACACAGTGTAAAGGGAGAAATGGCTTAAAGAAAGAAAATACCCTCTTGGGCAGGGGAAAACTGCTCTAGCTAATCTATCAGGCTCCACAAAGGCAAGATTGGAAGATTAGAGACAAGGAAGATTGAGGGCTAGATGGATCCATGGAGTTGGCACAAAGTGTGTGGATCTTCATCCTTCCATCAATGTCCACGAAAAGGTGCCCTCCACAGCGGAGCAACTGAACAACCTTGTAGGTAGAGTGAACAGAGCAGAGGAAGTCCTCCAACCTCTCTGTCCTCAGCCAGCTTTGAGTTTGGTGTTTATTTAAATATTTATGACCTATGAATGGTGTAACCTTGTAAACAGAGTTGGAGGCTACTGATGGTACATGAACATAAGCATAGTGGAGAAGATACTTAAATGGATGGTAGAACATGGAGATGACTATCAGCTCCATTCTGAGAACCTGTATCCTTTTTATTGTAGGTCATGTTTTTAAAGAAACTAATACTAGCTGTTAATAGGAAGACTTTTGGAGAAAAGGAGGTGGTCTTACATGAATGGACCAGAGCCGTACAAGATGGGGGCTGGAGCAGATGCTGTAGGTGCCCAGTACCCGGCTCCTCAGCCCTTGTCTATAAAGCTGAAGGCTCAGCTTAAAACACATCTGACTGAAGACATTTTTTTTTTCCTGGCTACAGGAACAAGCTGGGCTTGAGTAGAGGATGGATGGTAAGTGCCAGAGATTTAAATGTGGTACTGGCCCTCAACTAAAGAAATATGGTGACTGAGAGATAAAACCCCAGTTTCTTCATCACTCATTAAGGATCGCTCCAAGGCATGGACTCTCTGTTCCCCAGAACTCCCAGCGCTCGTGAGCTCCCTTTGCTCAGAGTGGCTTGGTAAGGCTTTTTATGTTCTTCCCTTTCCTTCCTGGGATCACTAACCAAACAAACCATGAAACCATGGTCTCAAGGTCTTCTCAGAGAATCTAACCCAAGACACATACTTGGGTACAACTTATCCTTTATAATTTGAAGCAATTTCTATTCTAAATTTTATGTAGAATGCCTTATTTCATACCTGAGAAATTTACGTATGTCCTGATTTTCCCATCTAGATCCTTTTTCTCCACTACATCCCTTCTCAGTGACATTAGAATAAAAAAGACTCAAAATACAAAATAACAGTATAAGAATTATCAAAATCACTGTGGTATGTCAAACCTGCTGCTTGGAAAATTCAGATAATAAAGTTTTACATGTTTTCCTCAATTGTTGCCTTTTCAAAGAATGACCTTTTTTGATGCAAAAGTATTTGTGAGCCGATTAAGTACCATCCTCTAAAGCTATGTTCAATTACAAGGTAATGTAATTAGGTTTTGTGCACAGATATGGAAAAGGATGCTTGAATATGTATCTACTTACCTGAAAGCTAAAAAAAAAAAAAAAAAGGAGAAAGGCCCCCCAAAAACCTGTTAGATTATAAAATGTGTCGGTAGAGTTAATTTTTTTCTAGTTCAGTCTTCCAAGTTGCATTTTCACCTCTTGAAAACTTTTTTTGAGAGAGAACTTGATAGTATTTATATGTGAGTGGCTCTTCAATTTAATGCTTTTAAATGCATTTGCCCTCTGTAAAATGGAGTAGTTTATTTTATGGAATAGTAATTAAAATACTGAACATGATTGAAAAACTCCTACTTTTCATGAATTTATGCAAAATTGGGATTGCAATTAGTTTCAGGACTGTATAGTTAAGTGCTACAGTCCATTAAAACTTATGAAATCATGTCAGCTTGACTAAAACTGAGTCACCAGGGACTAGAAATGAGGCGCTGCTGAATTTTACACATAACATTTGAGAAAAGTTATGAGCTATTAATTTTACATCATATTTTACTAAGCAAGTAGAATTACTAATAATGGGGAATAAAAGCCATTGATCTTTTGAGCATATGTTGGATTTTGTTAATGAAGTCGGACTTCTTTGAAAAAGCAAAAACTTTGAAATACATGTCCACCAAGTAGTTCTTGTATGCTCAAAGTCAAAATCATTTTCTGCTAACCGTAACCATTTGACTTTTGAAAGAAAACATCATCATGGTAGTGTGGGAAAAAATCTATTCTAGATCATTTTCTGTTTGAATTTGTAAAAGCTTTCATGTGGGTACTTTTTAACATGAAGATTTTCCACCTCAGAGTTTATTTCATTTTTTTAAGATTTTATTTATTTTAGAGAGTGAGAGTGCACCTGTGAGTGGGGAGAAGGTCAAAGGGAGAGCGAGAGAGAGAGCTCTCTCAAGCAGACTCTGCTGAGCATGGAGGGCCCAGCTTGGGGCTTGATGTCACTGCCTGAGATCATGAACTGAGCTGAAACCAAGAGTCAGACACACAGCCAACTGAGCCAACCAGGCACCCCATCATGGGAGTTTAAATACAATTCTTCTTTCCTATTTTCTTGTTTCCTTAAATATTTCCATAGATTTTGCTTGCAAAGCAATGTCAAGGTAGGGTTTTCCTCATCAAATAGCTCAAGTGGGTTTTTGCCTTCATTAAGACCTACAGAACATTTTCTCTCAACCCCCTCTTAATTTCACCTTCTTCCTGTAAATTATTGACTCCATTATTTATAATTTCAACTACTCTCCTGGCATCTTTATTGCCTCCCTTGCCTCACTGCTTCAATGGCATGGGCACCTGGCAAAAAAAATCTGAGGAGAAAATTCAGACAACTGAATAAGATGGTATCTTAGCGTTGACTTGACATCCTTGATATCACCTTATTTAACATCTTTCATGATCAAACTCCCCTCGGATCACTGAATCCATACCTCTGCTACCTCTGTTAACTTCCTCAGGATGTGACCTTCCCTAGACCCTCACACAGAAAAATATAACACCATTCGTCATCATTCTCTAGTGGCTACAGCTGTTAGTTATTAGAGCGAAAGTGTATATAACTCATATGCAAAAGATGAAACCAAAGAGAAAACATATTATTTTATATGTAGAGTGTTCATAGCACGGACTCTTGTTATGACTTTAAAAAAATCACAGTGCTTCTTAAGGCAATCACTAGCAAAATGTGAGTCTTTGTTAATTTTTTTTAAGATTATTTATTTTTGTGAGAGAGAGAGAGAGAGAGAGAGCAAGAGCACAGGAGCTGGGGGGAGGGGCAGAGGGAGAAGCAGACTCCCCACTAGCTGGGAGCCTGACACAGGACTTGGATACCTGGGATCATAAGCTGTAATTGACTGAGCCACCCATGTGCACCAAAGTGTGTCTCTTGAGATCCTGAAATGTGACGAGGCCAAGCTAAATTATACTCTAAATGTAAACTAGATCATGAAGTCAGAATGTGATATAAGGAATACGAGCTAGTTATGTGAAGGATTGATCTCCGATGCTGGAAGTAAAATCTTCATAACTCTGTTCATGTGCTTCAAAATGCACATGTCGGTTTTGTTCCATGTTCCAGAGGTGGCAGCAATGGTACGATTGTAGGGAACATTCATTACGTTGTGCTTCCTTTAATATTTTTTAGATAGACTGGATTTGACTTTATTGAACAGATTAGGGTCATTTGTACTAGTGATCTGTCATTCATAACCTCAGAAATCGGTTTAACATTCAGTCCTTTCTTTCCCCTAGAATACAGGCAGTTACATTTGAACTGTAATTTCATCTTTGAATATATTCTGCAAACCATCCTACATAAAATGAAATAAACATGTAGCCTGAAGTTATTTGAACTATGATTCAAGTTTCTTTAAAGAAATATCTGCGTGTGTACCCCTACTTGGACACCGCCGACTCAAGGTGATTTTAATTATTACTTAACAGGAAGTCTCTTTGAGACATTCTAAAGAAAATTTGTTTATATCTGCATGTCTGTGTGTGTGTGTATACAAACATTAATGTACAGATACACACACCTACATGTCTTTTTCTGGGCTCATACTGATCAGACTGAACATACTAAGACTCAATGTCTTCATTTTATAATGGAGTAACATAATTATTGCCATGTCAATACACCCGCATTTACTTCATTCTGGAAAATGATAGCTTATATTTCCTGAGAGTATTCATGGGAAAATACAAGGGCAGTAACCCCCCAAATTTCAATAGCTCAAAGAAATAGGAACTTAGTGCTGGTCACAGAGAACCCAAATTTTTGTAAATGAGCAGGTGACTCTTCTCCAAATATGATTCAGAAACATAGGCTCTCCCTACTTTGGGACTTTCCAGCCCCGGAGACTCACTAATGTGTTGATGCCAATAAACATCTAGATTACCTTCAAGATGTCATTTTGGACTTTATAGAAGTGTTGAATGTTGACACAATATTTACAAAAAAGTGTGAAGTAATAGGAAGTTTAGAAAATTCATAAAGTATAACAGGGAAATTTAACCATGACTATTTCTATAATTTACTTCCATATGTAAATATTTAAGGATAAATTTTCTATGCCATTTTCAACAACATGTATAATGGGGCTCGAAGCATATTTAGCATTTCATATATTTCTAGTACTCTGAATCTTTTTCACTTAAACTTATGGGAGCATTTTTTCCTCTTAATATCATTTGCATTCATGATTTTAATACATGCTTAACAATCCACTTTGTGGAGTTAAAATTATTTATTTAATTAGTATCCTTTGGGAGGTGATTCAAATTTATTTTGGGTTTATTTTCTTTTTAAGATTTTATTTATTTGAGAGAGAGAGAGCATGAGAGGAGCTAGCAGGTCAGAGGGAGAAGCAGACTCCCTGCCGAGCAGGGAGTACAATGAGGGACTCTATCCTGGGACTCTAAGATCCTAACCTGAGCCGAAGGCAGCTGCTTAACTCCTTGAGCCACCCAGATGCCCTGTTTTGGGTTTGTTTTCTAACACTGATAAGAGGAACTTCATAAATAATATCCCATGTTCATCATTAATCACTAATGATTATTTTAAGTAATTATTCTGCTGGTATGTCTGAGGCAAAGCATATCCATATTTCTTTTCCAACCAGCCAACTTCCTCCCTCTCTCATTTCTTCCCTCTTCCTGTCCCTCCCTGTCTTTCTTTTTCTTTCTCACCTTTCACAGATACTTTGATACCTACTATATCTGAGGCACTGAGGCGTAGATTGTGAGAAGATATATTTCCTCCTAGAACTGGAGATTTTGCAAACTAGTTTTGTAAGCAAAATAAATGTTAACATCTCAAAGATTGGTCCGTGTTTTAAGGTTGGTGAGAATGAAGGTGCAGGCACAATTGAAAGTTGTTTGCCTTTTGTTTACTCTCAGTTTTGCAGTGGAGTGGTACGTGTGATTTTAAGAATAGAAGTAAGTCGCTTGGCTTCCCTGGTTGCTCTCTTTCACAGAGGCAAGACTGAGACAGAGCTCCACTTCTGCCGCTGTGTGGGGGACAGACTGGAGGGTGAGGGAGGTGACGCTCTATCCAGACACAAAATGATGGCCATCTCTACGATCTCTCTAACAGCGGAGGTGTGGCCAAGAAAGAATATTGGACACATGTATACTGAAGATTAACAATGGGCTTTGCAGAAGTTTGCTATGTGAGTAAGGAAGAAAACAAGGGTACTTGGTGGATGGTGGTTCCAACTGCAGAGATAATGAGGACTGAGTTGTGAGTTTAGGAAAGAACACTGAGAGTTTCCTTTGGACATTTTAAAGTAAGGTGTGTAGGAGATCATCAACTGCAGGTGTGAAAAAAAGTCGCTGGATATTTCAACCTAGACTTCAGGAAAATTGATACAATTGTGACAAAATTGTGAGAATCATAGCAAACTGTGGGTGCTTGACATCATTTAGAGACTGAACGTAATTAAAAAAAAAAAAAAAGAACTCAGGAATGAATGCTTTTATAGAAGTCAAGAGGAAGGAGTGATTGATTATATCAGTTTTACTAGAAACTTGAGTAAAAGCAAAGAGACAAGCTCTCCCTGGCTGGGGAGATAAAAATATATCACCTGTCATTGTGTAATTGTCATTTCCAGGGCTTCATGCACTATGTGATGAAAACCATACTAATGACAGCTTTCCTGTAATGAGACAAAAAAGCAGGCAAGGCCAGACTTCTACACACAAGAAGGGGAAGGTAAGTTTTTGGACCCTGAATCCAGTTACCGTAGGAAGACCCAGAAATTTGGGTACATACTGTTTCCTATGATATTCCTGAGCCTTCTATTCTCAGAGAGTATGTGGCTTTGTGCTTAGATACAGAAAATAGTTTTCTGACAGAAAAGGATACCCATCACTGAAGTGGCTGAAAATTTTGAATTGGTTTATGGGTCAATGAAGCAATTTGCTCCCATGATTTAATATATAATGAACTGTGATAAATTTCTTCTCCATCCCAAACCCCACAACCAGATGTTTGAAGATATTTGAGGAACACATGAGGGGATGTTAAAACTTGGAAAATGGGGTTACTGGGCAAAAACAGCATTCTAGATATTTCCTAATATGGGGGGGCAGGATTTAGGCAGGATTAGGCTCAAACTAGTGAATTTATCCTAATGACTTCACTAAAACATAGGACTTTCCTGAAATATTGTAATCTATGTAATTACCTAAATTGCAAGGGAATATCTGGCATTTTGTTGAAACTTTTCTACTATTTTTCAGGGCTAGTCTCTGATAAAGAATTAAAGCAAAAAAAGAAAAAAAATTCAAGCAGGCCAACTCAACATGAAAAAAGATCTATGTGTACTGTGGGGAAACAATTATAAGCCACCTCTAATTTGGGCAATCTGAGCATGTATGAAAACACCTTCTACAGTATACTATGATTTGGTCTGTAATAGGTCTCAGAACTTGACTTCAGTAATCCAGATGTCATTACAATCCCAGGGTTGTTGGTTTACTGTCCTTGAATCTGAAACCTTGAGTGAATGATATATAAAATAATCAAAATGACGATCACTTCACACCTTGGACTCTTTCCTACAGAGAGAAGAAATTAAAATCTCTTATTTGGAAATTCTTAAATAGGTGAAACTAGATTTCTATTTTTGTTCACATTTTTTCTAGCTATTATATATCATTTGACAGATTTAAAATTCATAGACCTCTTAACAGTCCCTTGCCCAAGACTGGCCATTGCTTCCGACTCTACCAGAAGCTGGGTGGACTAGAGCCCCATGCTCAACTTAGCAGGGCACCCATTGTCAACAGTGTTCTCTGGTAACTGAGAGCCAGCAGAATCATTCCTAGGGTAGTCTTGAACCCATTTGATCCTGAGGAGCTTGGTTCTGTAGCTTTATAACTACTATTAACCAGATGGTGAAAAAAGGTATTCTTTCTTATGGAGAGAAACACAAATTATTCTCACTATGTAACTATCCTTGACCATTTCGAAACAAAGCATGTGTTTTGGGGCAGAACAATAAGAGCTTTGAATATCAGCGAGTACCAAGACAAGTCATTGCTGTAGTTACATCCCTTAGATTGAGAGAATCTGTAATTTCTGGAAATCAAATCTGTATTAACAGGGTTATAAAGACCTTGAGTTCCTTTCTGATAAAACCCAGGTAAAAGGAACAATACTGGAGCCAAAAAACAAAACAAAACAAACAAAACAAAAACAAAAACAAGAAAACCCACCTCCACTCAAGTTGCTGTCATCACTGCCACTAGAAATACCTTCATGGATGCATCTCATGGCACATTTTTGCCTTTAACTTTCCTGGACAGCTTGACAGCATTTGACACTGCTGATCTCTTCAAAACTTCCTATTCTCTCAAAAAGTCTATACCTTGTCCCTTGTTCTCTATTTCCATTCTGTGAATTTCTCCATCGATAAAATAGGAGTGGCATGAGTACCTTCCTCTCTCACATTTCCCATATCAAATCATGTTCATTATCCTGTCAAACTAGCTCTAAAATTTTTCTGTACACTCAATCCCTAGTATCACAGATTATACTATTATAGTAGCTGCCAAGTTGATCTCGTTGCATTTAATATGGCCTCCTATTAATCTGCTCCTCGGTCTGCTGCCAGAGATCTTTAACAAAGTCACATCTGACGACCTTAGCACCTGCTTATAACACTCTGACGGCTTTGCATTTCCTTTGGAAAGGAAAATCATACACGTGACCTTTACCATCTCTATTTTCACTTCTGATTATCTGCTCAAATTCTCACCATTCCTGCTTTGTACTCTCTAGCATTCTATTGTGAATTTTTTGATTCTCCAAAACGTGCTGAGCTCTATCTTAAGAATATATCATTTTTTGATACATATCAAAAAATATATTTGATATATATCATTTCCCTGCCTACAACATTTCATCTCCATTTTTAAGGTTTTTTTTTTTTTTAATATTCAGATATCAGGTAATAAGCAGTAATATACAATTCCATAGAGAGGGCTTTTAAGATCACTCAGACAAGGTAGAATATTGTTCTCTTGACTGGAACCCACCACATGTGGCATTATTTGGCACTGTCTTCTCCATTGCAATAGCTAAAAGCTGGAAATAACTCAGATGTTCTTCAACGGATGAAAGGATAAACAAACTGGTATATCCACACCATCGAATTCCATTGAACAATAATGAAAAAGAATTTAAATATGCAACATTTTTGTGATGATGGATATGTTCTATATCTTGAGTATCTCAGTGTCATTATCCCAGTTTTGACATTGTACGATATAGTCTTGCTAGATGTTATCATTGGGGGAAGTTAGGAAGAGACTACATGAACTTTCTCTGTTGTCCCTTCTTACAACTGAATGTGAGTCCATAACTGTCTCCAAATAAAAAGCTTAAATTAAAAAATTAAAACAATGACACTTTCAGATATGTGTAAAACTTCCTGCCCACAGAAAGCCTATTAAAATAAACTAGAAGAAAAATTAAATTAAAAAACTATAATAGGTTGTGCTCCGGACAAGAGAAAAGAAATCTAGGGGAAAAAAAAGTAAAATAAAGTGTCAGACCTTAGGACAGAATGAATTTTACCATATTCTAAAAATTATTCTGTACAGCTAGCATATTGTTTATACCAAATCAAGACAAAGATAGCAGTAATAAAAAAGGAAAGCAAATGCATATATGGCTATCTTATTTATCAAAATATAAAGTATATCTACCAAAACTAAGTATAATAAATAAAATCTAACAATATATTAAAAGAATAATGTGTCAAGCATTTCAGGTGTAGAAGAAAAAAAAAATAGCATTAGAAATTTTAATTCAGGGGCACCTGGGTGGCTCAGTGGGTTAAAGCCTCTACCTTCAGCTCAGGTCATGATCTCGGGGTCCTGGAATCAAGCCCCACATCGGGCTCTCTGCTCAGCAGGGAGCCGGCTTCCTCCTCTCTCCTCTCTCTCTGCCTGCCTCTCTGCCTACTTGTGATCTCTTTCTGTCAAATAAATTAATAAAATCTTAAAAAAATTTTTTTAATTCATTATATATGTGAAGAAGAAAAATCACATGCCAAAATGTATTTCATGGAAAAGTCAGCACATTTTTGCTATACTTAAAATTGATCTTAACAAGCAAAAAAATAAAAATGAACTAAAAAGAGTTATTGATACCTATCTTCCAGAAACCAACACTAATGATTATATTAAATGATAAAATCATAGTTCCCATGTTTCATTCCTAGTTTTAATGCAACTAGCTTTACCCATTATTGTGCAAAATTTTGGTAAAGTTTTGATTAAAATTACGACATTACATAACAATTAGAATAGACATGAATTACTTGCAGATGATAGAATTTTCTACATGAAAAATCAAAAGGATAAATGACAATTCAAAATAATCATTGAAACATTTTCCCAAATAAAACTAAAAAATCAACAACTCCTCTTAGATTTATCAGAGAAGTGAGGTCATGGGGTAAATCATTGTCCAAATATTGGAAAGACAGGCAGGCAGATACTCAGAGAATCAAAACTTCCTGTAGCAAAGACTCAGGAGAAGTAGTCTTCATTGGAAACATGAGGCTAAGAAAGCCTGAATATGATTGATGAATTGCTAGTGGCTCAGATTGATCGAGTACTGGAACTAAATACTGCATAGGATCATAGGACAAAAGAACACTTTCCCTATGTCCACACTTTACCACGTCATTACAAAAGACCTATTTGCCAGTTTCTTTTACCCAGTACATCATGCCTGCCTGTCAACAAAAAAAATTATGGGTCATACTAAGTGGCAAAAAACACAGTTTGAAGAGACTGAAGAAACTTTAGAGCCAGATTTATTTATGGCAGGAATGTTGAAATTATTAAAATCAGGTATTTTAAGGGGCGCCTGGGTGGCTCAGTGGCTTAAAGCCTCTGCCTTCAGCTCTGGTCATGATCTCAGGGTCCTGGTCTGGAGTCCCACATCAGGCTCTCTGCTCAGCAGGGAGCCTGCTTCCTCCTCTCTCTCTCTCTCTCTGCCTGCCTCTCTGCCTACTTGTGTCTCTGTCAAATAAATAAGTAAAATATATTTTAAAAAGGTATTTAAAAAATAGCCCAAGACCTATGATAATTATGCTAAGAGATTTAATGGAGAAAAAAGACAATATGCAAGAACAAATAAATGCCTTAAGTAGAGAAATGGAAATTCTAAGAAACAATCAAAAGAAAATATAAAAAGATCAATAATTCTCTATTAAATCAATAAACTGTGATACTGCTGATGGACTTATTAGCTGATTATGACTGAGGGGAGAATCTCTGAATTTGAGATTATGACAATAAAACTTCCAAAACTGAAAAGCAAAGAAATAGAACAGAAATATGCAATAACTGAGACAACGCTAAGCTTATATACATACACATAAGGAGACTATCAGGGGAAGAAGGGCAGAAAGGAACAAAGCCAATATTTGAAGCAATAATGACTGAGAATTAATGTCAGACACCAAATCACAGATCCAGAAAGCTTGGGGGACACCAAACAGGAGAAATGCCAAGAAACATGACACCTAGGCATACCATGTTTAAATGTCAAAAAAGCGAGTAAAGAAAAAAAAATTCTGAAATAATCCCAAGGTGTGTGTGGGGGGATACATTATGTGTACAGGTATTATAGAAGAGAAAAGACAAAAATTGTAGCTGACCAATATTCGGAAACCACTCAAGCAAGAGAAGAGTAGAATAAAATGTTTAGTGTTGGGGAACGAAAGAAAGAAAAGGAAGGAAAGAGAAAAAGAAGCAAAAACATAGTTAGAATTTTGACTGTGCCCTTAGACAGATTAAATTTATTTATTCTCCCAAGAAGGTATTTTCTATATTGGGAAGTTGAGTGTCCCAGAAGGAAGGTGATAATTCAAATAATAATTTTTAAAGGGTTTTTTTTTGTTGTTTTTTGTTTTGTTTTGTTTTGTTTTTTATACCCCCCTCTCCTAGCATCCCAAATCATTAAATTCTGTGTTAAATCCATCTGTATTTATGGCTTCCAATAAAATCTAAGCAGTATAAACATTTTATCTGCCACATCCCAAGATTTAGAGTGACTTCTAAAATGTGTATATCATGTCCTACAGTAGTTCGCAAAAATGCCCATTCGCTCACAAGAACAAAGCTTCCCAATAAAAACTTAATAGAGTAAATGGGTTTACATTCCCCAAAAGTCATTTAAAGTTATTTGGGAAAGAATACTTCCTAATTAGCATTTCAATGGTTTCCCTTTGAAACAAAGCAGTTCACAGCAACTTTCATATTGAAAGCTTTAGGAATTCCTAATTTATATACAGACTGCTAAGACAAGGTTGTCATACCCCAGAAATCTCAATGGAACTCGTGAGTTACAGGGCTGTCACTTGTGCTTTACTGAGCTTCCAAAGAGCTGCACCAGGTTACAGGAAAACTGTCATGTGCAAGAGAGATGCTCTCTGAACCACGAGAAAGACAAGGAAATAAGCCAATCTGCTCTCACTCCAAAATTCTCCTTTGTCTCCAGCTCATCTTTATTTTTTTTTTAATTTTAAAAATATTTTATTTATTTGACAGAGAGCACAAACGGTAAGTGGGAGAGGGAGAAGCAGATCCCCCGATGTGGGGCTCCATCCCAGGATGCTAAGATCATGACAGGAGCCGAAGGCAGACACTTAACTGACTGAGCCACCCAGGCGCCCCTCCGTAGCTCATTTTTACACATCCAGCACTTAGTACCTGAAACCCACAGAAGCTCCATAAATAACATTCAATTGGAGAAGACTGAACTGAGCTGATGTCTCTAGAGACATGAAAAACTCAGAGATCCACCAAAACAGAGACTGTAGGACTTAGGGTTGCTCACAGCGGCAGGGCTAAGAAGTGACATTTGGCGACATCTGATGAGGCAGTGTAGCCCTGGACTAAGAATGCCCCAGCTCTGTTGCTCCTGTGACCTTTGGCAAATCATCTAAACTCTCTCTGAATCTCACTTTTCTCTCTGATGTGAGAGGAAGAAAAGGAAAGTTAGTTTTCCAATTGATATCACTCAGGTATGAGATTTTATTTCTGGAATTTTTGCTTATAAAAGTTATTCTTGGAGAAAGTAGGGGACTTGAGGGAAGCTTCACTTCAAAATGTTAAGGCATAATGACCATGGTAGAGGCTACAAAACCTGTTATTTTGAAAATGCAAAAGTTGCTTTTGAATATGACTTTAGGGAAGCATATCACTATCACCGCATTCTCTTTTTGAGCAGTTGCTCCCAAATTCAGAAACCAAGACCTTGGAAACTCTAGGAAGAATATACAGATACCTACCTTGACCTAAGAATGGATAAAAATATATGAAAATAAATTGGGTCTCACATATATATGTATACACATACACACACAAAATAGGCATGAAATCAGAAAGAGAAGCAATATTACTTTACTGTTCTGATAGGATTGCCTAGTAGGAGTGAATGCTCAGAACACGTAAGAGAAGACACTGAACCCGAGCATAGAAAATGACAGTAAAGGTAATGATGAGAGTGTGTGAGACAGGATTATACTCTTGGCCCACTCTGAGAAGCGGAATGAGGGTATTGCTGATTTGTACATGTATTTGAGAGCGGGGTAGAGAAGCTGCCTCTACATCAAGTAGGGATTATTAAGACCCTTCAAGGTATATTGGAGAGAATTATTGGAGAGAATCTCCCTATTATGGCAAAGGGAACAAGCATCAAAATCCAGGAGGTGCAGAGAACCCCCCTCAAAATCAATAAGAATAGGTCCACACCCCGTCACCTAATAGTAAAATTTACAAGTCTTAGTGACAAAGAGAAAATCCTGAAAGCATCCCAGGAAAAGAAGTCTGTAACATACAATGGTAAAAATATTAGATTGGCAGCAGACTTATCCACAGAGACCTGGCAGGCCGGAAAGAGCTGGCATGTTATATTCAGAGCACTAAATGAGAAAAACATGCAGCCAAGAATACTATATCCAGCTAGACTAACATTGAAAATAGAAGGAGAGATAAAAAGCTTCCAGGACAAACAAAAACTGAAAGCATTTGCAAACACCAAACCAGCTCTACAGGAAGTATTGAAAGGGGTCCTCTAACAGAAAGGAACAGAGACAATATATAGTAACAGTCACCTTACAGGCAATACAATGGCACTAAATTCATATCTCTCACTAGTTACCCGGAATGTTAATGGGCTAAATGCCCCAATCAAAAGACACAGGGTAGCAGAATGGATAAAAAAACAAAACCCATCTATATGTTGCCTACAATAAACCCATTTTAAACCCGAAGATACCTCCAGATTTAAAGTGAAGGAAGGGGAAACAATGTACCATGCTAATGGACATCAGAAGAAAGCAGGAGTGGCAATCCTTATATCAGATCAATTATACTTTAAGCCAAAGACCATAATAAGAGATGAGGAAGGACACTATAATATATTAAGACCCTTCAAAATATGTAGATCATGGCTGAGCCCTTATATCCCCTGAGGGATATAAGATCAAATCTTTATCTGAATCTAAATTTATCTGGATTCTAATGTAATTCTTTTATGTTTTCTTCAGATCTTTAGGAAACTAAATATAGCCAGATATAATTTATATTATGGTTAGTAGTATCTTTGGGTCAGAAAGGTTAAAAGAAAGTGGACCACTTCTTGCATCATTCCTCTTCCCTACCCACATCACTCTCATCCCAAGCAAGTGGTAACACAACAGAGGTTGAAGGTCCCAGAATGACAGATTATCATATTATAAGATGTCATAAGCAATCCTCACCCATATGAGCCAGGGAATTGATGAAACATAAACTGATAAGGTCAAAGATGTAAAGCCATCACATGCTAAAGGTGAGGAAATATCACAAGAACTTTAAGTCATACTATGTATTCTCTTGTCTCTCTAAAACTATTTATATGAATTATATACTACAATTAATCATCAAGTTATGTTCCCCACCATTCCTAGATTCTTTCCTGTAATTCCAAGGTAGCTCTTTTCTGCCACAACATCTTCAAATGCAGAACGAGGGTGCCAGTCAGAGCACTATTGTTTCTTTGAATTCCATTTTGGACTCTCTCAGGTAAATTCTACTAAAACTAACACAGACAGTATTTAAAGAAACTGTAATTAGTAATCCCCACAAGTGAAAGCTTCAAGTATTCTATACAAAATTCATCACCTTTTTTATATTTCAGAATTAAATGAAAACTAGGTAAGGTTTCTCTCAACACTTTTTAGAATATAATTGTTAGTATCTCAAAAATTTCAGAATACTTATCTTTTCCAGGTTTATGTACTTCACATGTAGTATAGATGCATTTTGAACCAAAGTTTAACGGACTCCTCTCCATTGTGTATGTTGCATCTCCATTCATCAATCCCTTTTGAGTATTTATATTCCCTTTCATTTGCCAAAAGTTGGAAAAGTGTATGGACACATTAAAGGACTTCACTTCATGACTATAGCATTTCTTAAGATGGTAAAGAGTACTTTATCCAATGCATTCCTAGGTCTTCTGATTTGTTTTACTAGGTTGGTATTCTAACAAAGCCAATATTTTTAACAAAAGAAAGAATTTATTAGGTGACTCTGATATTTAAGGATATTCTTGAAATGGTGCTAATTATTCTTATTTCCATTTTCAACTCCCATCAAAATGCAGATAATTCTTGGAGAATCTCCCTCAGTGGAATGGACCCTCATGGACCACAAGCTGGCATCTGTTGATCCCATTTTCTGTTGTTTCATTTGCTCCAACTGGAACAAGACATTACAATCAGCCTGGATTTCAAAGGAAGGTAAGTGTGTAATAAGGGATTTGGGAAATCAAAATTGAACTAAAAGTAAGATACAATTACACACCCATCAAAATGACTAAGATTTAACAATGTAACAATTCCAAGTGTCATCTAAAATGAAAATTGTAAGGAACAAATTATGAATACCTCTTAATTTGAAGATGAGAATGGAAAATACTATAACTCCTTAGGAAAAAAAAATAATTACTTTAAAGATAAGCATATACTTACTGGATGTCCCCATAATTCTACTTAGGGATGTACTCAGAGATGCCGTATGTCTGCACAAAGATTCACACAACTGTTCTTAGCAGTTTTATTTATAGTAACAAGAATTGGAAACAATTCAAATTTCCATCAGCCAATGAAGGGACAAATTGTGTTGAATACTATATCCACTAGTCACTAGTGAATCTTGAAAAAAATCATGCTAAAAGATTCTAGGCATTAAGCAGAACTTATGATAGATACCCTTCATAATTGGGGCGCCTGAGTGACTCAATGGGTTAAAGCCTCTGCTTTCGGCTCAGGTCATGATCTCGGGGTCCTGGGACTGAGCCCCACATCAGGCTCTCTGCTCCACAGAGAGCCTGTTTCCTCCTCTTTCTCTCTGTCTGCCTCTCTTGCCTACCTGTGACCTCTGTCAAATAAATAAATAAAATCTTTAAAAAAAAAAGATACCCTTCATAATTTAGGGGAGAAATAATTTATGATGACAGAAAGCGAATCTTTGGTTCTCCGTTCTTGGGGAAGTTAGGGGAATTAACTGACTTCAAAGAGGCAAAAAAAACCTTTTTGAAAGTAATGGAAATGCTTTACATCTTTCCTGTGATGATGACTGCATGAGTGTATACGTGCATATATACATTGAAAATGGGGTACGTTATTGTATGTATGTTATGCCTAAAATATACATGCGATTATCTGATTTTCAAAGACATAGCTGGCCTTTTTGTCTGAAATTCTTGTATTGCTTTTCCATCATCATCTATAACAAAGAAATCAAGGAATCAAGATGCCAGTCATGTCAACTCAACTTGAATTCAATTATCATTCGTAATTGGAAAACAACAACATTCTCAGGCATCACTAATTTGGAAAAGATTGAAACTTGTAATACCATATCATCTACAGTTTACACGTAATTTGGTTTGTGATACGTGTTGGAATTCAGCATCAGGACTCAAAATGTCACTTTAGCCTTAGGTTTATTTGTTTACTCTTTCTCATTTTGGAATAATGAGTGAATACAAGCTAGCGATTAAAAAATAAAAATGGCAATCACTTCAAAACTTAAGCTCTTTTCCCAGAGAAGAAACTAAAACTCTTATTATGAAATTCTTATGTAAATGAATCTGGGATTTTTGTTGTTCATATGTTCTCTAGGTATTGTTATAATTAAAAATATTTAAATATTGCATACCTCTTAATAATCCCTAGGCCCAAGGCTGGCCTTTGCTTTTGACCCTCCCAGATATTGCAAGGGTAGAGCTATATGCTCAATAGGAAACAAATGTATAAAATACATATTATAAGTACAGAATTTCAAACATCTGCACATTTCCAAATTTATGAATTGACTATTCCTAATGTAAACGTTTAACATTGAATCAACTAAACCCACCTCCATAGATTGTTTGCCCTCAATCCCAAGCTTCAGCTGGGTACACACACTCTTGGTCTGACTGTCCCCATTCCTCTGAATCCTGGCTTCCACTCAAGCTGCTTCAATGGCTCGAATGTTTAAGAAATCTGGAAGAATCCTACTTGACAGGAAACTACTATAATGGGACATCACAGATAGCCAGTTTGCATTTTTGGGTTTTTTCCTGTCTTTTATTATCAGAAACACTTGCAAGAATATAGAAAAATTGTCTCAGAAAAATCATTTGTTCTCACTGCTACTTCACTAACTGCTTTTATGCAGAGTGGCAACATAATTGGTAGCTTGGAGGAGATTCATAATGTCACGCACGGGAAACTGTTACCACTTCTGAAGAGTTAAACAAAAAGCAGAAGTGAATGAAAAGAGCTAATTTGGCACACAAGTACACACACACACACACACACACACACACACACTCTCTCTCTCATGCTCTGGGAAAGGAAGGCCAAATAATGAAAACTCTAAGGTTAAGTAAAGTTGTTGTTTTGGTGATGCATTTAGTTAAATTATTTTTAAAGGCACATTAGTATCTGTGCTGTAGCTGCGTCATGTTATCGTAGGCTGTTTTCTGAAGTGTATTAGAAGATATTTAAGTATTTCCTGATCGATTAATTATGTGCTAAATATTCTTATTCTTGAAGTCCCGTTGACGTACAATGTTATGTGGGTTTCCGATGAGCTATATGGTAACTTGACAACTCTATAAATATTCTTCCTTATAACCAATCTAAGATTATTTTGAAAAATTTTTAAAAGATTCTATTTATTCATTTATTTGAGAGAGAGCACAGAGGGAGGAGCAGAGGCAGAGGGACAAGCAGACTCTGCTCTGAGTGCAGAGCTAATGCAGGGAAGGGTGAAGCTCTCTCCCTAAAGCCATCTTTGCGATGAAAAATCAACATTTTTTTTCTTTCTTTACTTTAGATATTTTCTTAAATGAGATTTTGGCAACTTGAAGAAATGATTAAACCAGTACTTAAAAATAGCTCTTTTTCAGTATAGAATTCTCCCCGGATGGATTTCAAAAGCTGTTTGGGTCACTACAAACAGCATGAATTTAACCAGAAACTGAAACATCGTTATCATGGATAATGAGGAAAGCTTTCAGTTGAGCAGCATGGTGCTAGTAATTTATATATTCACTCAAGAAACATTAATTAAAATAAAAACAATAAATATTAAGCTGGAGAGATCAATTTTTTAAAAAAATTTATTTATTTGACAGACAGAGATCACAAGTAGGCAGAGAGGCAGGCAGAGAGAGAGAGGAGGAAGCAGGCTCCCCGTGGAGCAGAGAGCCCGATGCGGGGCTCGATCTCAGGACCCTGAGATCATGACCTGAGCCAAGGCAGAGGCTTTAATCCACTGAGGCACCCAGACACCCCAGAGAGATCTATTTCTAAGCATTAATTGTATGCAAATGTATTAAATACAAAGTATACCATTACTATCAACACAAGTCATTAGGACTCACTCCCAGAATATTATTAGGCCAGTGAGTATACTACAGACTGAAAGAAGGCACTGTTTCTTTGTTTGCCTCTCACTTTCTCTCTGTATTTCCCCTTTGCTTCCTTTTTGTACATTTCCTAAATTCCACTTATGACTGAAATCAAATGGTATTTGTCTGTCTTTGACTGATTTATTTTGCTTAGCATTACAACTCTCTAGCTCCATCCATGTCACTGTAAATGGCAAGATTTCAGTCTTTGTTTTATTTTTTTTTTTACAGCTAAGTAATATTCCATTGTGTCTATATGTACCTTATCTTCTTTATCAGTTCATCAATCGATGGTCACTTGGGCTATTTCCATAATTTGGTTATTGTAAATAATGCTGCTATAAACATCGGGGTAAATGTTTACCTTTGAATTAGTATTTTTGTATTCTTTGGGTAAATAACAGCGCAAGTGCTGAATGGTAGGGTAGTTCTATTTCTAATTTTTTTTTAAAAGATTTTATTTATTTATTTGACAGACAGAGATCACAAGTACGTGGAGAGGCAGAGAGAGAGAGATGAGGAAGCAGGCTCTCTGCTGAGCAGAGAGTCCGATGCAGGGCTTAATCCCAGGACCCTGGGATCATGACCTGAGTCAAAGGCAGAGGCTTTAACCCACTGAGCCACCCAGGCGCCCCAATTTCTAACTTTTTTAAAAAAAATCTTTTTGAGGAAACTCCACACT
The DNA here is from genome assembly GCF_022355385.1 of Mustela nigripes. Lineage (NCBI taxonomy): Eukaryota > Metazoa > Chordata > Mammalia > Carnivora > Mustelidae > Mustela > Mustela nigripes. Next base: position 114,671,999 of record NC_081560.1, on the reverse strand, counting down.
GTTTCAGAGTGGCCGCACCAGTTTGCATTCCTACCAAGAGGGTTCCTCTTTCTTCACACCCTTGCCACCACCTGTTTCTTTTATTATTGATTTCAGCAATTCTGACAGGTGTGAGTTGATATCTCACTGTAGTTTTGATTTGCATTTCCCTGATGATCAGTGACATTGAGCATCTTTTCATGTGTGTCTTACAGAGTTTGGATTTTCTGTAATTTATTCAATCATTCACTTGATCATGGATTTTTTTTTTTCTATTTTTGTTTGGAAGGTCTCTTACCTTATTCCTGAATGGCTGTCTATATTGTAGGTATTTATTAGTTTTCTATTGTACAGTTTCCAAATGTGCTTCTCTAGGGTGCCCTTTATCTAATCTGTTTCTATACTTTGGTAGCCAATTCCACTGAAGATATGAGTATCCTTGTCAACAAGATGAGGCCCAGGGAGCAAAATGTCCCTATGAAGATTTGTATACACCTTTTCATGTGAACATAGTTTACACTGATCTAGGATAGACATTCATGAGTGTGATTCCTGGGTTATATGGTCATTACATGTCTCTTTATAAAAAACTGCCAAATTGGGTCCCAGAATGGCTGTACCATGTTACGCTCCCACCGACAAACAGTGTGAGCTCTAGCTTTTGTACATCCTCACCAGAAACTAGTGTTTTCCTATTTTGTATTTTAGCCATTTTGGTACGTGTGCAGTGATAGGATTGGGTTTTTGATTTTTATTTCCTCAATGTCTAATAATGGGAAACAACATTTTCACATGCTTATTTGCCATATGGATATCCTCTTTGAAGAAATGTCTGTTCGTGGTTTCTGGTTTTGTTTTTGTTTTTTTGCTCATTTTCTAATTGGTATGCTTTTATGTTGAGTTTTTAGAGTTTTAGAAAATATTCTAAATACAAGCCCTTTATCAGATATGTCCTTTACAAATATTTCTCCTAGTTTAGAAATTATTTGTTGATCCCCTTCACATGGACTATCACAGAGCAAAATAACTGAATCTTGATAAGGTGCTATTTGTCAATTTTTTATGTTATAGGTTAAATGCTTTTAATATTCAAGTGTTCATGTTTGTTATGAAAATTTTACTAAGCATATAATGCTGATGTAAATCTATTTGCCAACAGTATTTTTAGATATTTTATGTTGTTTTCTTGAATCTTTTTGTTCCTAGAAGCTCTTAGAAATATCTCTTTATCCTTAATGTCCTTAAACATCCTTAGAATTCATCTAGACATACAGATCTTTTTATTTAAAAAAGTCTTGCTAAATACTTGATGATCAGTCAAGAATTTATGAATTTATCAGGTTTTCTTAAATGTATGTCTCTCCTCTATTGACTCATTTCTTCTAGAATACTTAATGGAAACGTGTTTCAGTTTGGGGGTCTAACCTCTATCTTTTGCCCCCCCCCTTTTTTTTTTGCTATTCATATATATTTGATTGTTTTTCATAGAGGAAAAGTTTCTCCACACCATCTTCCTAGCAAATTTGTATTACATTTTGTCCATCTGGCACAGAAGCCCACTGATCATAGTTATAATTTTCATGAAATCTTAGTGATTATTTCTCATGAATATAAACTTTATTCTGAAGTCCTGCCCTGCTCGTCGTGTTGTTTCCTAGGATGTGGGATCCTGTGCTCATTTATTGGCTTTGTGATTATACCTGTTAGAAAGCAATTTGGGAAATTGTGCCTTCATTTAAGGAAGGCGCCATATACATCTCTGATACTTATACTCCATTCTGTTTGAAGGAGGATGAACACAGCACCTGAACATACTAACAGCTGGCTGGGTACCTTGACTGCTAGACCTCCCTTCTTTTTCTCCAGGTGTAAGGAGAACCACCCTGTCTTTCTGACTCAGGCTCATAGAGTCATGGCTCCTGTATCTGCCTGCAGGTAGAATGTCCTGCAGGGCATCAAGCATCGGGTGTAAGCTCCATCCGTAGTGTGACTACTTGTTTGCTCCTTCTGTTGCACCTTGGCTAATCATCTGGCCTTGGCTTCAAGTCTCCATTCTGCCTTCCCTCGCTGGTCCTTCACTTCTGGGATGATTATGCCTGAAAGCACGCCTGCTACCCCGTTTCACGTTTTCCATGAGTACTTTCTTATGGGAAATATTCTGGGGTTCCATTCCTTGAGTTAATTTCTTCTGATTTCCATCTTCCAGGAACATCTCAAAATATCTGGTTCCTGACGCTTCTTTTTATATTCCAGCTTGAAGTGTGTGTGTGTGTGTGTGTGTGTGTGTGTGTGTCTAATTTATTATTCTACCAGGTTGGAGAAGAAGCCAATAACATAAACTTTGTCTACCAACTTAGTTTACAGACTGTACATGAGCCTGGAAAATCGACTTTCCATTAAAAAACACTATTTGGATATTGACATGGAGACCACAATTTGAAACGGTCATGTCAGGAATCCCTTTATATATGTGACTGTAAAGGGAATCAGGCAGACATTCATCTGAGTTTGTGGCTGTCTGGCTAACTGGTGTATCACAGGCATAACTCTTGCATAGCCCTGGGGGATAAATAGGTAAGGAATCCTGTAAATGACAATACCCGTTAAGTGGCAATAGGTTCGAGCATGTAAACCATTTTTCCAAAGAAAATCTCATATAGAGTCTCAGCATCTAGGTTGAGACCAGAGGAAGGTGTGGAAATTCTGGCTGAAGTTCTTTTCATTCATAACAGGGCATCACCCTGAGGCTCCTGTCAGGAATCTTCAGGCTCCAGAGGGCAGTTCGACATCCAAGATTACAGTGATAATATATTTGCTTAAACACACATTCAAAAACAAACCAGACATATTTTGGTTCCAGAACTCTTCTCCTGAATATTGCAATAATATTTTGCATTTGTTTTGTCTTTATTTTCTGTGAAGTCCAGACTATCACAGAGAATTAGATAGGAGAAGAATAAATTTTTTTCTTTTTAAATTTTTTTTTATAGGGGTTCTTGTCTTTACTAATAAGTACCCAAGAGACAAAACTGCCCAAAGTAATATATTGAGTGCCAGCTAAAAATAGTAGTCCTGTGTTCTTACCATAATGTATGACTATTTTTTGAGTAGCCAAAAATGGGAAGAAGTTTCCCAGTAATTTAGAATACTCCTGGTAAAGACCAGTAAAGATCTAGAGATACAAGATATTTACCCTAAACTAAGTTGCTATCTTAAAGTCATGAGTTTGCAATTTGAATACTGTCTTTGAAGCTTGAAGGGAGGGGTTCAGGACGGTTGTTCCTCCCAGAATGAGTCACTGTGACATGTGGATTATTTTGAACTGAAGGCAGTTGAGACCCTTTGTGCTTTAAAGAAACATTTGACCCTCCTTTACGCACATAGGAGAATCTAAATTGGGGGTCTTTCCCAGTATGAGGGTTATTAACAAAGATAAATTTTGTCTGAGTGACACATCTGTATTTTAGGGCAAACATCTAATTACCAAACATTTGTTTTTCTTATCAGCCTCTGAAATGCATTCCTCTCCTGTGATATCCCAGGCCCCTACCCCTTCCTCCTTAGTTCAGAATGCCATATAGACCTCAATTTGCCTGTCTTTGGAATTTCCATGTCTATGTGGATTTCCCGTACATACACTATTAAATTTGATTTTCTCCTGTTAATCTGTCTCATGTCAATTTGATTTTTATTCCAGCTAGAAGGAATTTTCAGGGGACAGGAATTGTTGCTTCTTGAACCAGCTGAAAATTGGTATTGTCAAAACATTGATAAATCACTTCAGAAAAAGTCAAATGATTTTTAGGCAATTCAGAATATATTTGAGAAGATACTAGATCAGCCAGCACTGTAAATGTGTGAATTATTGTTATAGTCCTTAAACATTATATAATGTATATAGCCATTGAAGAAGAGCAACATTGCAATTGCCTTTTTTTTTTTTTTTAATTTCTTTTCAGTGTAACGGAATTCATTGCTTTTGCACCACACCCAGTGCTCCATGCAATCCGTGCCCTCCTTAATACCCACCACTTGGTTCCCCCAACCTCCCACCACAAGCCCCTTCAAAATCCTCAGGTTGTTTTTCAGAGTCCATAGTCTCTCATGGTTCACCTCCCCTTCCAATCTCCCCCAACTCCCTTCTCCTCTCCATCTCCCCATGTCCTCCATGTTATTTGTTACGCTCCACAAATAAGTGAAACCATATGATACTTGATTCTCTCTGCTTGACTCATTTCACTCAGCTTCATCTCTTCCAGTCCCATCCATGTTGCTACAAAAGTTGGGTATTCATCCTTTCTGATGGAGGCATAATACTCCATTGTATATATGGACCACATCTTCCTTATCCATTTGTCCGTTGAAGGGAATCTTGGTTCTTTCCACAGTTTGGCGACCGTGGCCATTGCTGCTATAAACATTGGGGTACAGATGGCCCTTCTTTTCACTACAAATAGTGAATGGGGTATATACCCAGTAGTGCAATTGCAGGGTCATAGGGAAGCTCTATTTTTAATTTCATGAGGAATCTCCACACTGTTCTCCAAAGAGGCTGCATCAACTTGCATTCCCACCAACAGTGTAAGAGGGTTCCCCTTTCTCCATATCCTCTCCAACACATGTTGTTTCCTGTCTTGCTAATTTTGGCTTTTAAAATTGCTTTAACCATATCTAAGCAAATAATTCTGCCCTTGGCCACTTATTAACATTCCCTTCAATACAAAAGAATTTCAATTAACATTATTCTTGAACCAAAGAATGTGATAAGGTCATCATCTTCACTTACAGACTGCATATGAACCTAAAAAATCATTCAGCTACAAAATGTAATTGGAATGTTAGTACAGAGATGATAACTTAGTGTAGAGGTCTGTGTACTTTTTTGGTAAAAGGCCAGTAGTAAATATCTCAGCCTTCACAGGTGCCATGGTCTCTGTCCCCATCGCTTTGTGCTGCTGCTCTAGTACTAAAGCCCCAGAGGCAAGACACAAATCAATGACCAAGACTGTGTAACAATAAAACTTTATCCACACAGACAGCAGGCTGATTCTGACCAGCGAGCTATGTTTTGTTGACCCCTGACGCAGAGTATTTACTCAGTTTTGCACACAGTCATTCAACAAATATCTATGGAGCATCTATACATTCCAAATGGGTATTAAATCCTAGGCAGATGAAAATATGTGAAATATTCCAAACTTTAAATTGATTATAGTCTGACATGAAAAACAGAGACGAAGTTACTGTAATAGATAGAGAGGAGTGTTGGATACAGGCTTGCATGGGATGTCAAGGGAAGAGAGAACTTTTAACCACAACTGGTCAAAAGATGAAGGGAAGGAAGAAAATATTTGCAAACCCCTTGCTGCATTCATAGGTAAATCCGCCTTTCCTACAGTTCCCCAAGGCTTAGAAACCCAGTTCACGCTGTAAGGATCTATTCAGGCAATTCAACTACAAAATCTCTAACTTATGGGTGAGATCTTGTCTGCAAGAGTAACCCCTTAGATAAGCTTTCTAGGGCCTCACAGTGAACAGCAGTTGAATGAATGGGTCCCTTCAGTTAAAACTCTTAAACTTCAAATATTGTTATTTGCTAGCTGGAGCAATGTGATTACGTGCTTTGGAGTTATGGTTTCATATATCTTATGTATCTTATTTTTTGGGTAAGGCAGCCTTGTTCATAGCTCATTTATATTTCTGTTATGACGGTTACCATATCAACTATCACACATCAGCTTATATATGTGTCTTCCCTTCAACTTTAATCTTCTCCAAAAGATGAACACTTCCTTGGTTAAGGTTCTATAAGTTATATGGAACAAAAAAAAAGAGAACACTTTCAAGCTTGTATATGTAAAAGGAAAGTTTTCTAGAATGACTTGTTCTTCAAAATCGGAAATAGAAGCTAAAAGCATCTCTGGGACTCTTGCGGCCCCAGGGCCAGGCCTGGAACTGAAAAGACCAAGCCAGATGCCTAGGTCCACAGGCTTGCTTCCCTTTGCTTCCTGTGTTTTATCACCTCATTCCCTGCCAAATGATTTATCAGATATTCTATGTTCATACAGGGTAGAAAATAGTTACCTCTGTCCGTGTTCCATCATTAAATAAAGTCAGTTCTGTCCCAAATCCAAACTCCTGGGACTGAGGATTTGGTTCCAGATGAGGTTTGGTGTCCAGCCCTGAGCCCTTCTTCCTTGCCTGAAAAGCAGGCTTCTACACAGCACGATCGTAGAATGCGTGCACCCCTTTTGTCATGAAGGATCCACTTTAAGAGAAAAGCGATTTAGGCCAAGAATCGTAGTTGAACTATTTGTTTTCATCTCCAGGGTATTGTGCAATGCCTGGAACACCGAAGCGATCCAGACTAGAAATGACTGCTTCGAACTAAGGCAATGGCAATGAAGATGGTGAGTAGCAGATTGGGTCATAAATATTTAAGAGGCAGGATTTGATGATGAATATAGGATGTGAGCAATGAAGAAGATGGTTGAAATGAAAGGACATTTTTATGTTGTGGATTCAACAAACACAGAGTCCCCTGAAGAGACAAGATTGCATGAGTTGCTCATTAGGGTGTGGGATTTTAAATTCTGTTAAATATTCTCCTGGTGGGTGAGATAAATATACTGTGTAATGTAGAGGGACATGTGTTCATCTCTGTGGGGAATCAAGTGATTGGATTAGGTAGAGACCCATTCTCTCCTTCTAGCTTTTTCTCCCCACCCCCCACCCCATCCAATTTTGCTCAGCAAAGGAGGCTTTTCCGGCTAGATGCAGAAACAGTGTACAGGAGTACTTACAAAGAGAACTATGAGTCACCATAATTAAGCCAAGTAGGGGACGGAAGTGCTAGGCCAGCACACACTGATTTGTATGGAAGTAGCTGAACATTTTCTCGATTTGGCTGATAAATGCCACTCCTCCAGTTTTAGGGATGAAATGATTGCCTACCACCTTTGCATCATTACTTCTTTCCCCGGGGCCTGAGTGGGAACATAGAGCTGCAGATGAATGAATCAGAGATTGTATTTAAGACATCCTTGGCATAGAATTTCCTGCTGAGAATCTAAACTGAATACTTGCTTCAGAAAAGCAATTTTAAAAACTTCTCTGAGAACAAAAGAGCAATCGTGGTTGAAAAAATTGTAGTTGTTATCTGTGCATGTGTGTGTGTGTGTGTGTGTGTGTGTGTGTGCAATCATTTGCCAGAACTGCTCACAGGACTGCCTATGGAAGGGATGCTGAAGGCGTCACATGGGGGAGGGCTGTGAAGCTTTCTTCACTTTCTGGGTCCCCTACTTTACCTGTACCTCTCCAGGTTGACCAACCTGGAAGTGCTATGAACCCCATTCTTGTGGGTGTGTATGGAAGCTTGTTATGTAGGCATCACTGATTAAGCCCTGGTCTTGGTGACCGATTAAACTTTTGTCCTGACCCCTCTCTCCTCCCTAGGGGTCAGGATTTGGGTTGAGAGTTCCAACCCCTGACACAGTGGGTGCCCCATCTTTGGAGCTTTCCAAACATCACCTCATTAACACAAATGCACTGTGGTTGAAAGGGACTTATTATGAATAACAAAAGGCCTTTATGGTTCTTATCGCCTAGGAAATTCCAAGGGTTTTAGAGCTCTGCCAGAAGGGAATGAAGACTGAATATATATTTCTTATTAAAAGTCACCATATCACATTACCCTTTCTGAAAATGTATTATTTCATGCATATTAATTGTTTGTATGTGTGCATCTATTTTTGTGACAATAGCTCCTAGAGACTGATCCAATTTATTTGAATTTTTCAATTAGCTGATAATAGCAAGTTTTTATGGGAATAATAGTAATTATATTCTCTAAATGGACCTATTCTAAATTCAAATTAAGATAAAAACTGAGTGAAAAACGGCTTGCTGAAAAAAACTATCTTGCATTCTAGTACTTCAATAACTAATTCATTTCACATTCAAAACACGAAAGCAACATAGTGCTACTTAAAATTTTTCTTTTATATTTTCTGCTTTTATTATGAGGTGAATGTGTAATTACAGTAGTGATGTACTAATTTTTTGCTGCTCTCTTGAGCAAAACGAAATCAAGCCAGCCTGAAATAACACAAAAAATTTTCATTAGGGAATGATTTTATATAATTGATCTGATATTGTTTTCAGATACCATTGAGCACTGGGGATGGAAGCAGGCTGGTTCTGAGGACCCAGAGAAGGGTCCTGTCAGACCAGCCAAGAGGGTTCGCGACTTCGTACAGGATAGAAAACCAACGTGAGCTGGAGAAAATGAAAGAGTCTATCAAATTGTATGACAGAGTAGAGCAGATTGAGTGTCTGGAGACTCTGAAGAAAAGGAGAGTGAGTCTTATTGTCACTTGTGGTTAGGGTTTTAGACTGGAAAGCAGTCAAGAGTATGTGTTCTGTCAGGAATCCAAGGTAAGATCTGATTAAAGACAGGTGACAGGTATTATTTTATGAGTCATCAAAGGTAGGGGGAGTTGATGCCAGCCATTGGCCAAGGAGATTTGTTTGAAGGTATTATCCTGGAACATTAACTTTGGGATCTGGCTCTCTTTGATGTTATTGGGTGTTTGGGGGCCTAGGAGAAACTCAGAGAATGATGAGCTTTCTTGCTTACCCCTTTGGGATACAAATATAACTTCTTTATTTTTTACTCAGACACAAGTGAAATATAGATCATGAGAAAATGAGGCCTGGCAGGAAAATATCAATAATGGAGCCTCTCCAAAATGGAATCCCTTCAGCTTTCCTATCTTACTGGGCGTTCACAAGTTTGAGAAGCTTTTCTTTAGTCTTTGAGCAAGGACCTGAGCAGAGATTGTGAGAATAGTAAACTCTCAAAAGAACAGAAATGCTATTTTTTTTCTTCTATATATGTTGGTCCTGCTAAGAATAGAATATTCTTTGTAACTTCTGTTTTGAAGTAAATAGAAAATTTTATGTAACTAAAATAGCATGAATGAATGTGGGTTATTTGAAATTTTAGAAGTCTAAAATGGAGGCACCTGGCTGGTTTAGTCAGTAAAGTGTGAGACTCTTGATCTCAGGGTCATGAGTTTGAACCCCATGTTGGGTGTGGAGCATACTTAGAAATAAATAAGTAAATAAAAATTAAAAGTCTGTATTTAGACAAATCAAATATTTTGTCACTCATTTATTTTTTCTTTAGACTAAATTATGTTATTGTCCAAAATGAAAGAGTATTTTGTCTTATGGAGACCAGTAGAATAGGAGTTAATTTGATGATAAATTTAATTTCCTATTTTATGGAAATCTTTTTCTAATCAATGCCTTAGATTTCATATATAATTTTAATGAATTCTTTTAAAAAATTAGATAATTTTAAAGTTTTATAATATTTTTGCAGCCCAAGCAATGAAATATTGCATAAATGTTTTTTTAAAAAACTACTTTAAAAATATTAAGCAAAAGTATTATTACAATGGCTACACTTCTTAAATGTAAAGTGGTTGTGAGTGTCACTGACTTCATCTTTCACTGGATCAGATACAGAAGTGGGAAGCTGCTTATGTTCACACAGTTCCCCCAAAGCCCTAAGAGGGCTACCTCACGACTGAACATCTGTTCCTCTCCCAGCCGACTACTCTTCCTCAGGCCGCTGGTTTCCATTTCCTCCTCAGACTGCAACTGGTTCCCAGAACCTCGGTCAGGCTCTCCAGGCCCTCTGCCTCTCTTCTGCTTGAGTTCTCTTACAGACCGGACTCATCCCAAGTTGTCTTATAAGCAGTGATTGTAAGGCATGTGGCCCCAAGCAGGGTGACCTTTCATTCTACCCCAGGACCCGGGCAAGCAGGATTTAGTTACGATTAGAGAAGATGAGATTGGAAGGGGGTAGGTGATTTAGATGTAGGCAGTAGACTGTTGGGACATTGGACCAGGAAAGATTTTAAGTGATTAAAACTAACTCATAATCAATAATCATAGGCACAGTCATCGTAAGAATGGTTCAGAAGAGAATCATGGCTGGAAGAAGAAGAAGGAAGAAGAGGAGGATGAATAAGAATGAGGAGGAGGAGGAGGAGAAGGAAATAAGGAGGAGGTGGAGGTACGGAGAGAAGAAAGGGAGGAGGGGGAGGAGGAAGAGAGGAAGAGGAAGAGGGAGAGGATGGAGGGGATGGAGAAGAAGTATTGAGTGTCCTCTATGTGCCAGATGTCCTTCTAAGCTCTGGACAGCACATAAGTTATTCAATTTGAAAATGAAATAAGCATACAAACAGAAAATATCCAAAATATACTATTTTGTTCTTATTATTCCATTAATAGCGCATAGTGGAAACAACGGTCCCAAGTTGATGGAACATCCAGTAAGCCTTGTCCAAACACAACCAAAAAGTATATTTCCTTTTGCTCCAAAGCAAAGTTTATTCAATTCTTTAGCCAACTTGGGCTGTTGGTTAAGTGTTTGGAGAGATATAGAGGGACGTTCACATGCACCGCTGGATTTCAAAGAAATGCAGTGGGGTGCTGCAAAACAGGGACCAGGGTGCACAGAAGTCTTGCTTTGCCACTTAATAAGCAACAGCTGCCTCAGGCAAGTGTTTCCCTTGGGGGCTTAGTTCCCCACTGCCTAATCTCTAACTGGTCTTCCGGATACAAGAAACTGTCACCACCAAATTACTTAAGTGAGTAGCTGATAATTTACGCAATCTTACAAAATTATTTCCAATGCCGGTGCTTACAAGATTTTGTTTGTTTGTTTTTTGCATTGTCCGAAGATCATAGTTAAGTTTTGGCAATGAGTAAACAACACACGGCAGTCTGTAAAAACATGAAGCAAGGTCTACCTACCGCTGGATCTCACTTGTGGGTTCAGAGTAAAAACGGTGTGAGCATGCTGATTTCCCTGGGTGAAGAATCAGCATTTCTGAGTTTTAAGAAACTTTACTGTCCTCAAAAAAGATTGGGACTTGTGCCAATTTTTGCAGATGGGTCACGTTGTGACATACTGAAACAGAAAGCAGCTGTGTGCTTTAATAGAACAATTTCAGACAATTTTCCTCAAAAAAGACGCATAAGAGCAAGGTGTCCATCTCTTCATGCTTTTGCCACTAATTTTTTCCTTTTTTGAGAACGAGGTAGCCTGCAGATATTTGGCCCATATGGCATTTTTAGTGGAGTATTTTGGATTCACTTTCTTGGATGGCTGTAGATAGCCAGAACCGAGATTCATAACAGGCGTGTGTTCCCCAGGCTTGGCATTGACTTTTAACCATTAGATGATAATATTAGACAAAACCAAGTTAGGGATGTTTAACAGAAAGCAGTGGGGAGTTAGGATTTATGTTTTTGCCACTGTTCAACATTATTATTATGTATTTGCCATATAGACATTCTTATTAACATATTTTACAACATTTTTCATACTGATATATTTTATAAAATTTGACAATCTGTGATGTCGAAGTGTTTTCTTCCTATAAATTATCTACCCATTATGATAAGGGGAACTGAGGTTATGCAAGTACTATGACATTTTATTTAACATTATGTGCTTCATAATACTCAAGGGGAGTCAACATAGACCATGAGAAAAGAGAAGAGAATTTTATTCAAAATCTCTTGTGTGTCATAAGAAATTTTATTGAACTTAAATAAGTGTTAGTCAAATAATCAAAGAAAATATTTTCATGTTGAATCCTACCTCATTTAAGTTTCAGTGCTATGGTCAGGTACATACTCATCAGAAAGAACCCATGAACTAAACACATCCACAGACACAAACAGTGGCAAATATCTCATTCAAGCACTTCATTGCAAATGTGGCTGTCCTGCCAAGGTGGCCTGGGCTTCAAGAATGACTCTGGTCTCTTTGTAGAACCATCAGTGGGTCTGGAATGCTGAGTCAATGAAGAAAAACAGTACAGTCCAGAGTATAGTCTGACTGACCCTGCCCAATGGCAATACCCAAGTTCAGGGTCATGTGTCCTCACCTGGAGGTCGTTTGCACCCATGTAAACCTTCACTGTCTCTAAAAACATGACTTTTCTCTGCTCCAAGTTTCTTCTCTCCACCCGGTATACTCCTTAAGGGAGAAAATGAAGACAGAAGTGATAGATACTGGCAAGATACATTTTATTTTATTCTTTTCATTTTGAGTATAGTGTGGTGTAGGAAAGATGTTAGGGTTCAAAGCTGAATTCTTGAGATGTCTTTGGTGTGAAAAGGTGATTTTATTAAAGCACTGGGACAGGACACATGGGCAGACAGAGCTGGACTGGGGTCATGAGGATTGGCCCATTATATACTTTCAAGCTGGAAGGGGGTTAGGGAGAGAGTAAGTCTCTAAGGAATTTTGGAAGCAGGATTTCCAGGTCCTTGAGGGGCTAGCTATTAGGAAAAGGTCATTTATTACTGTCTAATAAAACCTCAGTCATAAGGCCCCTCAAATGTATATTGGTGGGTCATATGCTTGGAGGGTGATTGCTAACATGTATCTTAGGGATAGAAATAACAGAAGTTTCCAAAGTTTCCAAATTTTTATTTGTTAAAGTAGATTTACAGGATCCTGGGGGTCGGGCTAAGATTAGCAAAGTATTAACATTGAGGCAGCTGAGTTCCTAGAGCAAGGTCATTCTGCTTGTTTTGAGGACTTGTCAGTGGGCTGTAGGCAGTGAGGAAATTTTTCTCAAAAAAAAATTTTTTTTTTGGGAGACCAAAAAAATATCTTTGTCTCCCATATCAGTGGACATACAATGTTACGGTTTCAGGTGATTTGACAAGTTTATACATTATGCTACACTCCCCACAAGTATAGCTACCGTCTGTCACCGGTTAACATTGTTACAATAGTAGCGCTGATATTCCCAATGCTGGTATTTTATTGCGGTCTGTACTCATTCCACGACTGGAAGCCAGTATCTCCCTCTCCCCTTCACCCATTTTTCCCATACCACCTGCCCCCTCCACACACACACACTTCCTTCTGGCTACCATCAGCTTGTTTTCTCTATTTATAGGCTGATTCTGCTTTTTCTTATTTATTTGTTTGGTTTCTAGATCTGGAAAGATATTTTATTGTCTCTCTTCAGGAGCAAGTATCAAGAGGAAGTTGGAGAATACACATCAGTGGGATTTACTTGTTCTAACCATGATGAAGAAATAAAATGGCGTGACAATATTGAGAAGGATTCAAACTGGTTAGTTAACTAGAATACTGCTACCCAAGCAGCTGTGACTTTAACTTTTATGCTCATGATAGTGAATCCCATAATTACATGTTGTGTTTATACCAATTTTATTTTTTTAGGGTTCTTTTGTGAAGTAGATTATATTTTTAAAGAACTTTCAAATTTATATTTGTCTTAAATAGAAAAACACTGTCTTAGAAATAGCATCAATTAAATGTATAGAAGAATAATTAGAGATTAATTTTTAAAGTTTCTTTTTTTTTAACTTTATTTTTCTAGGGCAGTTTTAGGTCCACAACAAAATCAAGAGGAAGGTATAGAAATTTTCCATATAGCCCTGGCCCACACTCATGCATAGACTTTCTTTAAAGTTTTTGGGGTTTCACTTATTTATTTGGCGGGGAGAATGGGAGAGATGTGTAGAGGGAAAGAGAATCTCACAGACTTCATGCTGAGTGCAGAGCCTCACAGGAGGCAATCCCATGACTCTCAGACCACAACCCCTGCCCAAACCAAGAGGGACTGTACCACCCAGGTGCCCTCATGCCTAGCCTTCCTTGCCATCAGTGCTCCCCAGCAGAATGGTACATGAGTTACAGCTGATGAACCTGCACTGACATGCCAACCCCCCAAATCGGTTTACATTACGGTTCCTTCTTGGAGCTCTACATTCATTTCATGAGTTTGGACAAATGTATAATGACCTGTACTTACCACTATAGTATCATCTGGAGTATTGTCCTTGCCCTAAAAATCCTTGCTCTGCCTATTTATCCCTTACCCCTTTCCTCCTTAACTTCTGAAAACTACTACTTTTTTGGCTGTTGCCATAGTTTTACCAATTAATCTTTTCTTTTTTAAATATAAGACAGAGATACAGTATAATATGAGGCAGGGTTTGGAAATGCTTTCCTTATTCTTGGAGTAACCAAAAGATGACAAATGTAAATAACTCTTCCAAGCAGCAAAACAAATCTCTAGCAGAGGCAAAAATCTGCAATCAGTTTTTTTTTTTCTTTTTAAGACTACCCTGTATTTTTTCACAGTAGTATATTTGCTTTATGATCCCAGCTTCTAAGAAAACATTGTGAACCAATTGACTTCATTTAACAGAGAAAAATTATATTAACTGATTTTTAGGATATGTGTCTTCTGTTTCTTTTTTTTTTATTATTATTTTATTTATTTATTTGACAGGCAGAGATGACAAGCAGGCAGAGAGGCAGGCAGAGAGAGAAAGGGGAGAAGCAGGCTCCCCACTGGGCAGAGAGCCCGATGCAGGGCTCCATCCCAGGACCCTGGGATCATGACCTGAGCCAAAGGCAGAGGCTTTAACCCACTGAGCCACCCATGTGCCCCTGTGTCTTCTGTCTTAATATGTATATTTTCTGGCTTAAGACAAAAAACACATATTTTCTGAAATTCCTTTTAGGCTCATCTTCCTAAAAGGAATTTTCATGTAAACAATTTTTCTGTTAAGAAACTGATTTGTCAAAAAAATAAAATAAAATAAAATAAAAACAAACTGATCTGTCGGGGTACCTGTGTGGCTCAGGTTGTGATCCCAGGGTCCTGGGATTGAGCCCCGCATTGAGCTCTCTGCTCGGCGGGAAACCTGCTCCCCTCTGCTCCCTCTGCCTGCCTCTCTGCCTGCTTGTAATCGCTCTCTTTGTCAAATAAATAAAATCTAAAAAAAATTTAAAAAAAAAAGAAACTGATTTGTCTTTTTTCTTAATTATTTTATTTTTTTTAAAGATTTTTATATGTTTGACAGAGAGAAAATAGGAGCAGGAGAAGAAGCATGAAGAGGGAAAAGTAGGCTCCTTGATGCAGGACTCGATCCCAGGACCTGGGGATCAGGACCCAAGCTAAAGGCAACTGGTTAACTGACTGAGCAATGCAGGCACCCAAGAAACTGGTTTGTCTTGAGTTTGGGTTCTAGCTATTTAACTGGGAAAAGAGACACTAACCAGTAGAGGCACTTAAGGGACTGCCTTCCCCTGAGTTCTTACCTCCCATCAGAGGAGCTGAGCTGTCATGTGAAGAAATCCATGTGTAGCAAAACAGAGTTTTCCACTTCATATAAACTGCAGTAAAAAATGATACACATTCCCATTGATATTTTATACCTATTGGGTGTCATTAATTTGGACAGCAAAAATAAAAATATTGAAATGAATATTTTCATAATCATTTATTAAAATCAGAGACACCCCCTTGACTGTGCAGGCATTGCAAAAATGTCCATTCTTTAACTGTTTAATCAGTCGGTGCCCATTATGTACTCACAAAACAGTAAATTCTTCTAACTTGACCCAAACCTTAAGAATTGTCATTTTTAATGTTCCGTTCTGTTTTTTTTCTCTCTCTCCCTATTTTTAGAGAGAGAGGGAGCATGTGAGTAGGAAGGTTCAGAGGGACAGGGAGAATCCCAAGCAGAAGTTATGATTAATGATTAATGAGCTGTGTGCCTACCTGGAGACAACAGCAAAACAAATACTGCAATTAAATTTAATAAAGTAGAATAAGAGGAAGATAAAGATAAGTGCTTATATCTATGATCTAGAATGGGAAGATATAATTGAGAAACAACAAAGCCGAAAGTTGAGTTTTTAAAAAAATAACATTAAACATGGTCCAATACATGGCAAATTTGATCTTGGAGAAAGGAGAGAGAGAGAATGGGTGGGAAGAGGAGTAAAGGTGTATTCTTTTCACTGCTCTGTTCGTTCCTTTTCCAGTTCACTAGGGTGTAGAACGAGAGGGATTCAGAGATTATTTTTTCTTTGCTCTATTTATTAGCCTAGCAATGCTGTAAGTGATACATTTTTTTCTTTTGACTGTCCAGAGTCTAGCTGTGTTATAGTTGCCAGACCCTGTAGAGTATGTAGCTTCTCCTATTTCTGAAAATTAAAGCCTTGACTGCTCCAGATCCCAGAATGTATGCAACTGATTTGGGGCTGGACCCTGGACACTGAGAGAGAAAAATCCCCCCTTTGCGTGCGTTAGCTGTGGTTAAGAGAGGACTCGAGGACAGCCTACAGAATTTGCATGAGGGAGAGCATGGGGAAAACATAGCATCTTTGTTCTGCTGTGAAGAGGTCAAGGGCTCTGAGAGGGAATCAGGCAGCACTGGGCTCCGCCTTTCCTTCCAGGTGATGGGACTGGTCCCTGAGAGCCACCTTGTCTAATAGTGATCTTTCCATCAATAGTCTCACACCCCTGCTGGCAGTCAACCCCCTACACTGGGCCTAGAGTTTTATAGGTCCCAGAAAGGGGTGGGGTTGCAATTACAAATATTTTAGTTTAATTTTTACCTTCTCTCCTGAGTGGGAGCGCACATTAAAGGTGAAACTTCCCAGGATCTAAACGCCTCGTCAAGTTTGACAGTGATGTATCACCCCCAGAAACCTGCAGAGCTGAACAGGCTCGCAACCAAAGAAGTCAGTAGGGGTGTGTGTGTGTGTGTGTGTGTGTATTAGAACCAGGAGAGTTGACAGCAAGCATTTCCCAGTTTTATGTTATTTTAAAATATGAAAATGAAAAGTTACATGAGGAGGGAGGTGAGGGAAGATGTTTTAAACAGAGGGAACAACATATGACATCCTTCGGGGCTGCGAGGCAGGAAAGATGCTTCAGAGAACCGAAATAGAGCAAATAAGCGTGGCTTGTCTGGACGGATGCTGCATTCTGGGGAGGCACGTAGACCTTTTTAGAAAGTTTTCATACTTTATCCTGCCTTTGCCAGTTCCTTCTTGGAACTTACAGGTTAAGTTTCACTAGATTCAAAAAACACATGTAGCCTACCTTCCAGAAGGAGCTGGTGGTACCTGGCATGGGCACACAGTATTCTGCTGAGAATTAACACATTTTTGAGTGTTTAGATTTGTGAAAGACATTCTCCTGCAGGTAAGGTAATGAGGAGGCTTGTCCACCTAGGATTTTGAATAAATGCCAGAAGGGAAGGTAGTCTTTGGTCTCCACAGCAAACAGCCTCAGCTTCTATCCCACAGCATGTTTGTCAGAAAGGCAGGTCACTGTGCACTCAGGGCCCCTCTCCAGGCAAACTTTTGGTGTATTCCTGCTCTCTGCCTACTTGTGATCTCTCTCTCTCTGTGTCAAATAAATAAAATCTTTAAAAATTATATAAAATGGTTATTTTCCCCTTCCACTCCCCCCATCTCCTTACCTGGAGTTTATTGTATTTTGATGTGCTCATATGCAGGCAGACTAGAGACTTGTCTGTAGTTGTGTAAGGGAGAGTCAAAGCAGAGAACATAAAAGGTCCATCTTCTCTCCTCACAGAATGTCTTGGAGATCTCCCTAGTGTGGGTCCCCCGTATCTTGTCAAAATGTTTTCCTCTCTCCAATTAACGAACAAAACCAAAATGTTATTAGGTTAATGGTAATATTTTCTGTATATGATATCTATATCAAAACAGTACCACCCTCTAGGATGCCTGAGTGTCTCAGTCTGTGAAGCATCTGCCTTTAGTTCGGGTCATGATCTCAGGGTCCTTGGATCGAGCCCCATCTCGGGCTTCCTGCTTAGCAGGGAGTTTGCTTTTTCTTCTCCCTCTGCCCCTCCTCCCAGCTTGTGTGTGCACATGCAGGTTCTCTGTCTTAAATAAATAAATAAAATCTTAAAAAAAAAAAAAAAAAAACCAGTACCATACCCAAACCCCAGGAGACTCACATTATTCAGACCCTGTTCTCAAACCATATTATTCAGAGTTTGATATTTCTATCTCCATGAAATCCTGCATTATGAAACCTCTGGATTTGGGGAATATCTTTCTTTCTTTCTTTTTAAGATTTTATTTATTTATTTGATAGAGATGACACGTAGACAGGCAGGCAGAGAGTCGGAGAAACAAGCTCCCCGCTGAGCAGAGAGCCCGATGCGGGGCTCGATCCCAGGACCTTGAGATCATGACCTGGGCTGAAGGCAGAGGCTTAACCCACTGAGCCACCCAGGCACCCCAGGAAATACCTTTCTAATATTATGTTTTGAGTCAGAAGGGGTCAACAGACCATATCAGGGGATAGTCCTTCATACAATGATTCTGGTATTGCTGGGCTAAAAGATCCACTGAATTTGGAGGTCCTAGATTTATGAGAGGAAGCACAGAAAAGCATATATGGAAACTTTTGCTATCATTTTCACATTAGCCAACTGATTGTTGGCTATATAATATATATTATATATATATATATAATATATATATTATTAGGCTATGCTAGCCTAATTCAACTAATAAATTTAACCATTATTATTCTGATATTAAGCATGCAAATGATTCTAATTGGAGCCAGAATATAATATATAATGCATTATGTATCATATGTATTTCTGGTTGTGCTGATCCTATTTTTCTAATAAGACCATACAAGTACTCTTTTTTTAAAAAAAAAATATGACTCTGCAGGTTTTCTTGTCTTACTATAACAATTTGAGAAGCTGGCCGGTGTACTGTTTATTTCTAATGAAAAATTTTAAAATCCATTTCATTAAATTTTAAGTTTTATTTAAAAATTTTAAATTTAAAAATTTTGAAATCCAGTTCACTAAATCATTGTTGTGAGAGGCTTTTAACTTACAGAATTTGTATTAGGCAACCAAGGATGCCTGAGAACAGAGCATAAGGTGAAAGGAGCTATGTTTGATCTCTGTATTAACTGACTTGGTCCTACCTGGGGAATTTTCTAAAACATAAGACTGGGGCTGGATTAAATGTGCCACTTTATAAAGAGGATTATTTCTTCCTTTAGCTTATGGATAAGCTATCTTAAATCTTTTCTGGAGAAAAAGCAGACACAAGAGCATATATGTATAATAAAATGTCTCAGAATTTTCTTCTCTTAATTCTACAATGTCAATTTCTATAACTAATAGATGCCCTTTTATGGAACCCATAAGCTTCCCAATTCATGACTTTTCTCTTAATCCACCAAGATCTCTATGAACAGTCATCAAATTAGGTAAAAAAGAAAAAAAAAATTCTCTAGTAGAAACAGCTTCAAGTTTTTCAAATCTGGAGGTGGAGGGAAAGTAGAAGGCAGAGCAGAATAAGAAATATCTGCATATTGCTGTGGGAAGGGAAGATGAGCCAGGATCAAACCCCAGGCTGGGGCAGGCAGCTCAGCCATAGGTCCGAGGCACGGGATGGATGTGGAAGGGGATCCTGGCCAGAGTAGTCTGAAAAATGAATATACATTTTCAGGAAGCTAAGATTTCCAAACTCTAACTTGGAGAGGTGGTGAATAGGTAGAACTTACTTGACTTAGGACTTATTCCCTGGCTATGCTAGCCTAATTCAACTAATAAATTTAACCATTATTATTCTGATATTAAGCATGCAAATGATTCTAATTGGAGCCAAAACAGAGATCAAGAATACATATATACAGGATTAAAAATGCAAAGCCTGGGGCGCCTGGGTGGCTCAGTGGTTTGGGCTGCTGCCTTTGGCTCAGGTCATGATCTCAGGGTCCTGGGATCGAGCCCCGCATCGGGCTCTCTGCTCCGCAGGAAGCCTGCTTCTCTCTCTCTCTCTCTCTCTCTCTGCCTGCCTCTCTGCCTACTTGTGATCTCTGTCTGTCAAATAAATAAATAAAATCTTAAAAAAAATACAAAGCCTTTTTTCATTTCACAAAAATAGCAAAACATATTTTTACTTGGTTTAAGTGAAAAAAAAGGAAGGTAACACTTCCTGTTGTAACTTTATCTGTCAAACTGGAATAAAACAATTCACATTCTGTAATATTTTTTGTGTTTTAGTTTATAAAAAGTCCATTAGTGAATGAATTACCTATCCCCCTTGGTTAAAGGTTTTGGTTGGTTTATTTGTTTTATCAGTTTGTGTAATGTATTCCTAGTTAATGTTTCCACGATCAAGAATATATTAACACTTATTTATACCAAATTAATTTTATTTCCCTTTGTCCACTGTGCTTTTCAACTACACTCTTGATACAATTGAATTCACTGGTAATTCAGTAAATTGTGGAATACAGAAATACATAAATATATTTCATCAAATTGCACGAACTATAGTCCATTTTTTCCCAGACAAAATAATAATTCATAAAATATAACATGGATGAGATATTTTTTAATTTGTATGTCTACCATATTCATAGAATGATTCTGAATATTGTCACATTTCCTTGATTCCTGATGAAATTGCCTATGGATTCATATGGTAAATTGTCATTTTATAAATACCAGCCAACACACTTTGCTCATTTTCTAGGTAATTTGTATTTTTCTCTTTGAATTATGGGTGATCTTTAAAAGAACATTAATACAGAAATATTTCTTGAGTCTCTGCTGTGTACCAAGCATTGTTTTAGGCTTGCCAGATACACAGCAGGAAACCATGCAGACAAAGTATCAGTGCCCTCAGAAACTTAAATTCCAATATAAGGGTGCAGGGAAAGACAATTAAAAACAACAGTAAATATCACATCATTTCTGATTGTGCTAAGTGGAAAACGTGCTTTGAGGAAGCTGGTGCTATTTGTGATTTACGTGGTGCCTGTGAAGGTGCCATTTCATGGAATACTTGAGGGAGTAATCCATAAACAATCTTTGGGGTAAGTTTTCCAGACAAGGGGAGTAGACAGTGCAAACTCCAGGCATGGCTGAGCTCCTGCACATTCGATGGACGGTGAGTAGGTCATCGTGGGTGGGACTCAGTGAATGATGGGAAGAATTGTGGTGATGAGGTCTCAGAGGCATCAGAGTTGTCGAGTCACATTGGGAACATGAGGCATTGGAAGACTGGGTTCTTTACTCCAAGAGATGAGTCTTAGATTTGAGCAGAGGAATGCTGCTCTCAGACAAGTTGTTTTGCTTTGTTTTCATTCTAGTTGCACGCTGTGTAGCGGACCGGAGAGGAAGCAAGAGACCTGTTCCAGTGAAAATCCAAGGGAGTGATGTGTGTGCTTAGTAGAGAGTGGGAGCAGTGGCAGTTATGAGAGGTGGGAATCATGTGTCTATATTTTGGAGGAAAGTTTCTTGAGATTGAATGTAGTGCATGAAGGAGGGGAGTCAACGCGATTACAGAGTATTGACCTGAGTAACTAAAAGGAAGAACTTGCCACTATCAAGGCTGGAGAATCTCTGGGTAGACACAGTTTTGGGGAGAAGATAGAGATGAGGACTTTGTTGTAGACATACTAATTTGCAATGGCCATTAATCATGAGTGAAGATGGCAGTACGCAGTCTGAAATTCAGGGGAAGACTCCCAGACTGGAAATACATAATTGGGAGCCGTCAGCACAGAAATAACCAAGTGAATGGACACAGATAGAGAAGAGGTATAAGCATTAACCCTTGGAGTATTCCAACTGAGGTTAGATTTTAAGGAGTTTTCGGGAAGATGGAGGGAAGGCATCAAGAAAAAGGCAAGATCATAATTTTAAGTATTGTGACAATGTTTAATAGTTTTGGCTGTCTTATTTACCTCTGTAACTTCTTGGGAATTGCTTTTGTGTTGTATGATGTGGAATGTTATGTTATTATCCGTCCCTTTTCCTTTTCTCCACACCATTTAAAATAGTGTCTCTATCTGTGGAGTCCGATGTAGCTCAACAAGGGATCTGTAATGAGAGTACCATATATCCAAAATCTACAATTTGTTTCATATATCAATTCATCTACCTTTGTTACAACTGCTATTCTTTTTAAAAA
>NC_081560.1:114629349-114649752 GCF_022355385.1 Mustela nigripes | reverse complement strand
ATATAATATATAATAAAATGTATTAAATATATTTATATATTTATATATAATATAAATATGTTATATTTAATACATTTTATTATATAATAAATAAGAGTCTTAAATTATATTTAATACATTGTATAATAATAATAACATATAATATATAATAAAATGTATTAAATATATTTATATATTTATATATAATATAAATATGTTATATTTAATACATTTTATTATATAATATATATTATTATTATACAATGTATTAAATATAATTTAAGACTCTTATTTGTTCCAGGGTACAGGTCTATGAATCCTCAGTCTCATACAATTTACAACACTCACCACAACATACACCCTCCCCAGTGTCCATCACCCAGCCACTCTATCCTTCCTACCCCCCTCCCCTCCAGCAACCCTCACTTTACTTCTTGAGATTAAGAGCCTTATGGTTATGGTTTGCCTCCCTCCCTAGTCCCATCCTGTTTCATTTTTCCCTCCCTTCTCCCCATGAATCCCCACCCTGCCTCTAAAATTCCTCATATCAGAGAAATCATATAATTGTCTCTCTCTGATTGACTTATTTCACTTAGCATAATACCCTCTAGTTCCATCCACATTTTTGCAAAAAGCAAGATTTCATTTTTTTTGATGGCTGCATATGTACACACATACACACACACACACACATATACACATATCTATATACTGTGAGATATATATGTATCTAACATCTTCTTTATCCATTCATCTGTTGATGGCCATCTAGGTTCTTTCCATAGTTTGGCTATTGTGGACATGCTGCTATAAACTTTTAGGTGCACATGCCCCTTTGGATCACTACATTTGTGTCTTCAGGGTAAATACCCAGTAGTGTGATTGCTGGGTCATAGGGTAACTCTATTTTCAACTTTTTGAGGAACCTCCATACTGTCTTCCAGAGTGGCTACACCAGCTTGCATTTCCAACAATGGTGTAGAAGGGTTCCCCCTTTCTCTGCATCCTGCCAACATGGCAGATCAGACAGATCTGCCAACATCTGTTGTTTCCTGACTGCTTAATTTTAGTCATTCTGACTGGTGTGAGGTGGTATCTCACTGTGGTTTGGATTTGTACTTCCCTGATGCTTAGTGATGTAGAGTACTTTTGCATGTGTCTGTTGAACATTTGGATGTCTTCTTTACAGAAATATCTGTTCATGTCTTCTGCCCATGTTTTGATTGAATTATTTGTCCTTTGGGAGTTGAGTTTGATAAATTCTTTATAGATTTTTGGATACTAGTCCTTGATCTGATAGGTCATTTGCAAATATCTTTGCCCATTCTGTCGGTTGTCTTTTGGTTTTGTTCACTGTTTCCTTTGCTGTGCAAAAGCTTTTGATCTTGATGAAGTCCCAATAGTTCATTTTTGCCCTTGCTTCCCTTGCCTTTGGCAGTATTTCTAGAAAGAAATGTGCTGTGGCTGAGGTCGAAGAGGTTGCTGCCTGTGTTCTCCTCAAGGATTTTGATGGATTCCTTTCTCACATTGATGTTTTTCATTCATTTTGAGTCCATTTTTGTGTGTAGTGTAAGGAAATGGTCCAGTTTCATTCTTCTGTATGTGGCTGTCCAATTTTCCCAGCACCATTTGTTGAAGAGGTTGTCTTTTTGACATTGGACATTCTTTCCTGCTTTGTCAAAGATTAGTTGACCATACAGTTGAGGATTCATTTCTGGTCTCTCTATTCTGTTCCATGGATCTATGTGTCTGTTTTTGTGCCAGTACCATACTGTCTTGATGATGACAGCTTTGTAATACAGCTTGAAGTCTGGAATTGTGATGCTGCCAACTTTGGTTTTCTTTTCCAACATTCCTCTGGCTATTCAGGGTCTTTTCTGGTTCCATATAAATTTTATAACAAATTTTATTTGTTCCATTTTTTTAAAACAGTTGATGGTATTTTCATAGGGATTTTATTAAATGTGTAGATTGCGCTAGGTAGCATATACATTTTCACAACTTTTGTTATTCAATCCATGAGCATGGAAAATTTTCCCATTTCTTTGTGTTTTTCTCAATTTCTTTCTGGAGTACTCTATATATAGTTTTCTGAGTACAGATTCTTTGCCTCTTTGCTTAGGTTTATTCCTAGGTATCTTATGGTTTGGGGTGAATTATAAATGGGATTGACTCCTTAATTTCTCTTTTTTCTGTCTTGGTATGGTGTATAGAAATGCAACTGATTTCTGTGCATTGATTTTATATCCTGACACTTTACTGAACTCTTGTATGAGGTCTAGTAGTTTTGGAGTGGAGTCTTTTGGGTTTTCCACATAAGGTATCATATCATCTGCAAAGATTGAGAGTTTGACTTCTTCTTTGCCAATTTGGATGTCTTTTATTTATTTTTTGTTGTTATTATCTGATTGCTGAGGATAGGACTTCTAGCACTATGTTGAATAGCTGTGATGATAATGGACAGCCCTGACATGTTCCCGACCTTAGGGGAAAAGCTCTCAGTTTTTCCTCATTGAGAATGATATTCACTGTGGGCTTTTCATAGATGGCTTTATGATATTGAGGTATGTACCCTTGATCTCTACACTGTGAAGAGTTTTGATCAAGAAAGGATGCTGTACTTTGTCAAATGCTTTTTAAGCATCTATTGAGAGTATCATATGGTTCTTGTTCTTTCTTTTATTAATGTGTTGTGTCACATTGGTTGATTTACAGATGTTGAACTGCCTTGCAGCCCATGAATAAATCCCATTTGGTCATGGTGAGTAATCCTTTTAATGTACTTTTGGATCCTATTGGCTACTATATATATTTTTTAAGATTTTACTTATTCATTTGACAGACAGAGATCACAGGCAGACAGAGAGGCAGGCAGAGAGAGAGGAAGGGAAGCAGGCTCCCTGCCAAGCAGAGAGCCAGACGTGGGACTCGATCCCAGGACCCTGGGATCATGACCTGAGTCGAAGGCAGAGGCTTCAACCCACTGAGCTACCCAGGCGCCCATATTGATGAGAATTTTTGCATCCATGTTCATCAGGGATATTGGTCTGTAATTCTCCTTTTTGGTGGAGTCCTTGGGGGATCAAGGTGATGCTGGCCTCATAAAATGAGTTTGGAAGTTTTCCTTCCATTTCTATTTTTTTGGAACAGTTTCAGGAGAATAGGTATTAATTCTTCTTTAAATGTTTGTTAGAATTCCCCTGGGAAGCCATCTGGTCCTGGGCTCTTGTTGGGAGATTTTTGATGACTCCTTCAGTCTCCTCACCAGTTATGGGTCTGTTCAGGTTTTCTATTTCTTCCTGGTTCAATCTGGGTAGTCTATACATCTCTAGGAATGCATCCATTTCTTCCAGATGGTCAAATTTGCTGGTGTATAGTTCCTCATAATATGTTCTTATAATTGTTTTTATTTCTTTGGTATTGGTTGTGATCTCACCTCTTTTATTCATGGTTTTATTAATTTGGGTCCTTTATATTTTCTTTTTGATAATTCTAGCCAGGGGTTTATCAATCTTATTAATTCTTTCAAAGAACCAGCTCCTAGTTTCGTTGATCTGTTCTACTGTTCTTTTGTTTCTATGTCATTGATTTCTGGTCTAAGCTTTACTATTACTCTCCTGCTGTGTTAAGGCTTTCTTTGCTGTTCTTTCTTCAGCTCCTTTAGGTGTAGGGTTAGGCTATACATTTGAGACCTTTCTTGTTTCTTGAGAAAGGCTTGTATTGTTATATACTTTCCTTTTAGGACTGCCTTTGCTGCATCTCCCAGATTTTTTTTTTAAAGATTTTATTTATTTATTTGACAGAGATCACAAGTAGGCAGAAATTCAGGCAGAGAGAGAGGGAAGTAGGCTCCCTGCTGAGCAGAGAGCCTGATGCGGGGCTTGATCCCAGGACCCTGAGATCATGACCGGAGCTGAAGGCAGAGGCCTTAACCCACTGAGCCACCCAGGCACCCCTATCCCCCAGATTTTGAACAGTTGAGTTTTCATTTTCATTTGTTTTCATGAATTTTTAAAATTCATCTTTAATTTCCTGGTTGACCCACTCATCCTTTAGTAGGATGCTCTTTAGTCTCCATGTATTTGAGTTCTTTCCAACTTTCTTCTTGTGGTTGGTTTCTAGTTTCAGAGCATCGTGGTCTGAAAATATGCAGGGAATAATCCCATTCTTTTGGTACCAGTTGAGACATGATGTGTGACCCAGCATGTGATCTATTCTGGAGAATGTTCCATGTACACTAGAGAAGAATGAGTATTCTGTTGCTTTGGCATGGAATGTTCTGAATATATCTATGATGTCCATCTAGTCCAGTGTGTCATTTATAGTCTTTTTTTTTTTTTTAAAGATTTTATTTATTTATTTGACAGAGATCACAAGTAGGCAGAGAAGCAGGCAGAGAGAGAGAGGAGGAAGCAGGCTCCCTGCTGAGCAGAGAGCCCGATGCGGGACTCGATCCCAGGACCCTGAAATCATGACCTGAGCTGAAGGCAGCGGCTTTAACCCACTGAGCCACCCAGGCGCCCCTCATTTAAAGTCTTTATTTCCTTGTTGATCTTTT
Source organism: Mustela nigripes (assembly GCF_022355385.1). Lineage (NCBI taxonomy): Eukaryota > Metazoa > Chordata > Mammalia > Carnivora > Mustelidae > Mustela > Mustela nigripes. The sequence continues at coordinate 114,645,215 of NC_081560.1, read as the reverse complement.
GCTTAGATGATCTGCCCATTCCAGTGAGGAGGGTGTTGAAGTCCCCTACTATTGTTGTATTATTGTTGATGTGTTTCTTTGATTTTGTTATTAATTGGCTTATATAGTTGGCTGCTCCCATGTGAGGGGCATAGATATTTACAATTGTTATATCTTCTCATTGGACAGACACTTTACATATGATATAGTGTCATTTCCCTTCTCTTATTATAGTCCTTGACTTAAAATCTAATTTGTTTGCCATGAGGATTGCTACCCCAGCTTTCTTTGATGTTGATTAGCATGGCAAATTGTCCCCTTCCCCCTTTAAATCTGGAGGCATCTTTGTGTATAAAATGAGTTTCTTGCAGACAGCATATTGATGGGTCTTGTTTTTTTTATCCATTCTGGTACCTTCTGTCGTTTGATTGGGGGCATTTGGCCCATTTTACATTCAGGGTAACTATTGAGAGATATGAATTTAGTGCTATTATATTGCCTGTAAAGTGACTGTTACTGTATATTGTCTCTGTCCCTTTCTGATCTGTTACTTTAAGGCTTTTTCTTTGCTTAGAGGACCACTTTCATATTTTCTGTAGGGCTGGTTTGGTGTTTGTCCTGGATGCTTTTTAGCTCTCCTCCTATTTTCAATGACAGCCTAGCTGGATTCAGTATTCTTGGCTGCGTATTTTTCTTGTTTCATTTCTGTATAGGTCATGCCAGTCCTTTCTTGCCTGCCAGGTCTCTGTGGATAGGTCTGCTGCCAATCTAATCTAGTCTAATCTAATCTTTATACCATTGTATGTTACAGGCCTCTTTCCTGACCTGCATTCAGGATACTTTCTTTGAGACTATTAGAGGATGTGCTGTTGACCTATTTTTATGGATTTTTGAGGGGGTTTCTCTGTGCCTCCTGGATTTTGATGTTGTTTCCTTCCACAGATTAGGGAAATCCTCTGCTATAATTTGCTCCAATATACCCTCTGCCCCCTTTTCTCTTTCTTCTTCTGGGATCCCAATTACTCTGATATTGTTTTGTCTTATGGTATTACTTATCTCTTGAGTTCTCCCCTCGTGGTCCAGTATTTGCTTATCTCTCCTTTTCTCAGCTTCTTTATTCTCCATCATTTGGTCTTCTGTAACACTAATTCTCTCTTCTACCTCATTGATGGTAGCAGTAAGAGCCTTCATTTTTTATTACACCTTATTAATAGCTTTTTAAAATTTCGACTTAGCTAGATTTTAGTTTATTTCACCAGAAAGGGATTCTCTAGTATCTTCTATGTTTTCTTCAGTCCAAGTAGCATATATAATCATCATTCTGAACTCTAGTTCTGACATCTTACTAATGTCCATCCATATTGATCAAGTCCCTAGCTGTCAGTACTGCCCATTTTTTTTTCTTTTCTTCTTCTTCTTTTTTTTTTTTTAAAGATTTTATTTATTTATTTGACAGAGAGAGATCACAAGTAGGCAGAGAGGCAGGCAGAGACAGAGGAGGAAGCAGGCTGCCCGCTGAGCAGAGAGCCTGATGCGGGACTCGATCCCAGGACCCTGAGATCATGATCTGAGCCGAAGGCTGTGGCTTAACCCACTGAGCCACCCAGGCGCCCCATCTTCTTCTTTTTTTTTTGATGTGAGTTTTTCTGCCTTGTCATTTTATCCAGAGAAGAATAGTTGAATGAGAGAACAAAATACTAAAAGGGTAGCAATGACCCCAGAAAAATACACACTAACCAAATTAACAGAGACCTGAAACTGGGGAGAAAAGAAAGGAAAAAAAAATATATATGATTAGGCTTGTGAATGGAACAGAGCCGCACACTTGATTTTGGGTGTATTTTCATCTATTAGACAAAACTGCCACCCAAAATTTTAAAGAAAGAAGAAGAATTAAACACACACACACACACACATACATATACTTGAAAATAAGGATAAACATGATGAAGGGATGGAATATGACTGTAAAGATGAAATTTAAAAAATATTTTAAAAACAGGAATTGATAAGTTGTATAAAAAAAAAAGGAATGTGATGATCAGGGTGGAGTCTAGAACAAAGCCATATGTTAGGTTTAGGCTACATTTTGATCTGTTAGAAGAAACTGTATCCCAAAATTTTAAAGAGAAAAACTTAAATGTATACAAAAATAATGTTCAATACAAGGAAGGGGTAGAATGTGACTATAGCAATGAAATTTTAAAAAGATTTTTAAAAGTATTGGTCAGATGAAATGGTTAAAAAAGGTTAAAATGGGAAAGAGGAAAATTTTAAAAATAGAGTAAGAAAAAAAAAACCTTAACTTTGAAAGACTTATGAATCACTGGGGAGAAAACCATGAATTCTATGTGCTGTATTCCCCTAGCTCTAAAGTTTTGCAGTTCTCATTGATTGGTGAACTAGGTCTTGGCTGGATGCTGATCTCTGGCAGAGGGGTCTGTCGCAGGGACTGTCAAATGTCTTTGCCCAAGGCGGAATTGCACTGTCCTTGCCAGGGGCCAGGCTAAGTAGTCTGGTCAGTTTTGCTCTCAGTAGCTATTGTTCCCTTAATGCTTTCAGTGCAGCTTTCGAGGATGGGAATGAAGATGGCGGCCTCCCAATCTGTGGCCCTAGAGGAACCGAGAGCTTGGAATCCCACTCCTCAGTGAGCCCTCAGGGAAAAGCAGTCAATCACTCCTGTCTCCCTGGTCGCTAGATGCACTCCGTGCTCACCTGGCCTGTGACTGAGCATTTCTGTCTCTGGCACACAGGCCCCTTTGGAGTCTCCAAACTCAGCAGATTCCCGCAGCACACTCCCACTCCACTTCCTCCAGGGGAGGAAGGTGAGTCTCCCCAGATCTGCCACCTGTGGGGTCCCTGCTAGAAGAGTAATGGCCTGACAGTGGCGGGGACCATGGTTTATGGCAACCCTAAGCTAAGAGCCCACTCCTCAGCTTTGTTTTTGCAGCTGGCTTCCCTGCTCTAATACCTGGAAGCACTGCCACACTCAGGCACCTCTGGTCTTTCTGTGACTCCACAGGTCCTGAGGCCACACTGTCCCCGCAAGGGCTCCACCTGCCACACAGCCTCTGGAGTGACATCCCCCTGTGGAGAAGGCTTGTTAAAGTTCTGATTTTGTGCTCTGTTGTTTTACTGCTTGCCGGGAGCCGGCCCCTCCCCCTTCCCATATTTCACCTTGGATTCACTTCTCCATATGTCCTGCCTTCCAGAAAGTGGTCACCTTTCTGTTCCTGGAATTGCTACTCTTCTTCTCTTTGATCTCCTGTTGAGTTTGTAGGTGTCCAGAATAGTTTGATAACTATCTAGCTGAATTTCTTGGACCCAATGAAATTTAGGTCTCCTACCCCACCATCTTGCTCCTCTGTTTCTACAATAGATATTCTTAATTACAGTAGATCTATTAACTTTGATATCTATTGAAGAACATATCTTCATGTATTTTTTTTATTTAGTTACTCTTTAAATATTTTATTTATTTATTTGAGAGAGGATACAAGCAAGAGGATCAGAGAGAGAGGGAGAAGCTAAGCTGACTCCCTGCTCAGCTGGTAGCTGGCCACTAGCTCAATCCCAGATGCCAGACCTAGAGGATCATGACCTGAGCCACAGACGGATGCTTAAATGACTGAGCCATGTATTTGTGTGTGTATATATATATATGTTTGTGTGTGTGTGTATAACATATATATTTCCTGTAGGTTACTCTGTGTGTGTATGTGTGTGTGTGTATTTATTTATTTCCTGTTAGATTCATGAAGATGCTTATCAGGTTAAAATTCTGATGAATGAGGGGAGGAGCAAGATGGCACAAGAGTAGAAAACCTAAATTTTCCTGGAATTGCTGCTCTTTTATTCCATCTCCTGTTGAGTTTGTAGGTGTTCAGAATGGTTCATTATATACATACATATGTATATATGTATGTATATACATACATGTCCTTGGACATGGCAAAATTTATAACCTACACACATATATATATGTATACATATATATACATGTATACATATATAATATACAAATACATATATACATATATATATATATATATGTATTTTGTAATGTCCAAGGAATTCAGCTAGTTATTGAACCATTCTGAACATCTGAGCATCTTCAAGAACCTACAGGAAATATATGTCATATGTATATATATGACATATATTTTCACAAATATATATATATTTGTGAAAATTGAAAGCATTCCCTTTACTATTAACACTTCTCAGTATTTTAATATAAGTCCCAGGAAGTCCTGAAAACAAGAGAAAATAATACAATATGTGATAATTAGAAAGAATAGAGATGATTACTGATCATATGATTGGGCACCTAGAAAATCTCAAGTTGAATTTTAATATGTCAACTACTGTTAAAAAATGAAATTATATAAAAAGTTATCATTTTCAAATCCCCAAACCAAGCAAAATTAGCCTGGGAATAAAGCTATTAAAATCTGTGTAGCAATTTATCAAAGAAAAGTTAAAGCTTTAAAAATATACTAAGAATGTATTGTTAGGTTCCAATTATCATCAAATGTTTCTATAAATTAAGTACATTTCAAAAACAACAATTTTGGCATTTTACACTACTTAAGCAACTAATTATAAAACACATGAAAGAGCAAAGTAGCCAAGATTGTATTTAAAAAAAAAAAAAAAAATTCATGGGGGTGCCTCCGTGGCTCAGTCCTAGAGTTACCACAAAATAGCCTTGTAAATAGTAAAATTAGTAAAACCAAATAAATACTTCCAAGATGGAAAAACCAAGGAAAATACTTGTGCTCATGATTGTGCTCTTTTATCTTATTTTATCATCTTGCATACTTAGGGACCTTGTCTGTACCGCAGAACCCACAATACTCTCGTTCAGCAACATTTAGTCAGTCAATGCAAATGAGCCACAATTTTCCTTCTGCAATTTTCCATCTGTCACACTCTTATTGCAACACCATCAACTCTGCTTAGGAGACGGTGGATTTTCCCTGACATTTGCAATTATTTCTGCATATGGGAAGAGGATCTTTGTGTTTGTGTAGGCCAGCCATGTGGATTCTGTTTCTCTAGTTCATCCTGTACCACTAGTGAAATAAAATTATTTCTCTAATCTTGGGAAGAAAGCAGGTCTTGGTGTTAATTTAGTCAACTCTCCCACTAAATTCCATCATACTCCCATGAATGTTACTGAACAGCACAGAATAGTTTAATCATGTCATGTTGACACTCATGTAAACTTCGTTCTAGTTATTTAGGTTAAAAAAAACCCACAAAATTATTAATAGCAATCCAAGAGAATGAATCGGATAGTCCCTGATGATATAGGAAGCCTAGTACTTGATGTTACAAAAGACAACCAGCATGGGCTTTGGGATTTATAGAGAAATGTGTTATGCTTATAAATAATCCCATATCAAAATAATATATTCATATTTTCACAGATAATGTTTCCTATATGTCTATTTTTGTAAAACGATTCACCTGTTTTTATAATATTAGATCCCCAGCTTCAGATTATGTTTTAGTAATCATAACATTTTTGCAGTTAGGATTTTTCTGGAACAGTACTGCTTTTTGCTGCAATGTAATAGTTTCTTGTTGATTTTTACTAAAAATATTATCCTCCTGTGGACTGAAATATCTTGTCTCTTAGCCACCACTTCCACTCACTACTTATGCTTCTGGCTTCACAGGGAGTGTTCCTTCAGTTGTAGTTCAGAAAACGGCTGTTCACAGAAATGAAATCACTAAAGTAAAAAACGCTTTTCAAGAAAGAATCTAAAACAGTGTAGTAACTGCAGACAAAGTGGTGCAGCAAACACTATCATAATCTTTCTTTCATTTTGTATTTTACTTTAAGAAATGCCTCAGGGAATCTTACCCCTCATTTCCCCTCCATACTCATTCTTAGTCCCTCTGCCTCCAATTACCCATTAATTACTAGAAATTAACTAATATTTGGAAATGATTGTTCTTTTTCTATTTTCTCTTCTTTTCCTCCATCTCTTCTCTTTCTCCCTTCCTTCCTTCCTCTCTCTCTCCTTCTGCCCTCCTCCCTCCCTCCCACCATTTCTTCCTTCCTTCCTCCCTTCCCTTTTGAAGATTTATTTATTTGAGAGGGGGAGAGAGAGAGAGCACAGGAGCAGGGGGAAGAGGAGGGGAAGAGGGTGGCAGAGAGTCCTCAAGCAGACTCCCTTCCGAATGCACAGCCCAATGCAGGGCTCCATTCCAGGACCCTGAGATCATGACCTGATCTGAAATCAAGAGTCAGACACACTGACTAAGCCACCCAGGGTCCCCTTCCTCTTTTTCTTTATAATTGGATTCTCAATAGGCACAATACTTTTGGGGGACGTATTAGTAATAACAAATACTTGAACAGAGAGCATATGTATTACCTTGCTAATCTGAGTTAACATTTATCCTAAGAAGATAATCAAGCAAATTCCAGCATGCTCATTAATAAGTGACTTCTACTAGATCCTTCTACCTCTCTCTCCTCTGTCATGAAAGAATCCAAATGTTGATAAATAAAATCAGTTTAAACTTATAATATATACAATATACTGCTAAATTTTGCTTTACCGGGCATATATACACACACACACACACAAACATTTCTGCTCTCACATATGTGTTCAGTCTGTTAAAAGAACAGTTATGAAATTTTATATTATGCTGTTATTTAAAATATATCCATATATCCATATAATATATATGCATATACACATAAATGCACAGAATATACTTATCGCTCTATATATACACATATATAATAAAGGTTAGAAAATATTGTATCTTTGAATATTATTGTGCTGGACTTTCAAAAATTTTCTGAGATTCAACTGGAAAAAAATAGTTTATTTGGGTAGTTACAATAGGCAGAACATCTAAGCATGGGAAATTAAAACAACTTTAGAAGAAAAAGAAATAAAAGTGAGCTAGGTTGACTTTACTCATACAGGTATTGCAAAGTTCTTTTTCTTTGTGATTTAACCCATCTCAGTCAACCATGTTCTTTTTTTCAAAATTGTTGACTCAATAAAGGAGTTTAGAGGGAGTGGGTTAGTCCTTCATACCAGAGATCATAGCAAGAGATCAGTGTAAGTATAAAGCAGGAAATTTGACAGTCTTCCATGTGTATATCATTGAATTATAGGATTGTGTATACTTTTTATCATCTATTTTATATTTCCTTATTTCCTAAAGAGTTTTCAAAAGGAAAGTATGTATTTACAATACATTTTTTAAAATAAAATATTATATTAATTATTTTCTCTGAAAAAAAATTTATGTCTTAAAACCAATTTTGGACATGTTCAGCAATGAAAAGGAATGGCTAATTCAATAGAATGTCAGGGCTGGCTCATTATTCTCTGGATATTACTGTAAAACAAACTATAAACTTAAAATGTTTTTTTTCTCTAATAAAGAACAACTATTATGCATTTATTTTTATTCTATAAGTCAGAGAGAAAGTTGGTGGGAGGCTTTTATTTAACTTATACAAAAATTTCATTCTATATCTCAAATCTTTCATTGAAATTTCTATCAACTCTTGATTCAAATGTAAATATATTTTAAGAGTGATTCTTTTATCGGTTGCATTACAATTATAAAGCATACTCTCTAATTTTATTTTCCCATCAATGGTTATATTTACTAAATCAAGATTTTGGGAAAGTAGAAAAATAGTTAATAAAGTGTATCCAGGAAAAGAGATCAAAAACAGCTAAAAATGCAAAGGGAAAATAAGCAAAATAATCAAAAGTATTTATATAAAACGTTTATCTCGAGTCTTCATGAAATACTTAAATTAGTTAAATTTCATATAAAACATTGTCTTATTGGTCCAACTGAAAGTAATAATGGAGAGAGTTCTGAAACTCAGAACTCTCAGAATATTTATGTGATATAAAATTGATCTTTGTATCAATTTTTGTAACTATACATATTGATAAGTGCAGTAATTGTAGGGGATCTTAACATGCCACTCTCAGCAATAGATCATCGAAGCAGAAAATTAACAAAAAGCTTTGAATGACACATTGGACCAGATGGACCTCTTAGATATATACAAAACACTCCACCCTAAAACAACAGAATACTAATTCTTCTCGAGTGCACATGGAACTTGCTCCAGAATAGATTGCATACTGGATCACAGATCAGGGCTCAACTAATACCAAAAGATTGAGATTATTCCCTGTATACTCTCAGACCACAATGTTTTGAAACTGGAACTCAACCACAAAAAAAAAAAAAAAAAAAAAAAAAAAGTTTGGAAGGAATTCAAACACATGGACGCTAAAGACCACCCTGCTTAAGAATATTTGGATCAGTCACTTCAACAATTCATGGAAACCAATGAGAATAAAGACACATCAGTCTGAAACCTATAGGATATGGAAAAGGTGGATCTAAGGGAGAAATACTTAGCCATCCAAGCCCCACTCAAAAAAATTGAAAAATCCGGAATACAGAAACTCCCTTTACACCTTAAAGAACTGGAGAATCAACAAAAAATTAAGCCAACCATATGCACAAGAAGGGAAATAAGTTAGAGCAGAGATCAAGGAGTTAGAAACTAGCAATACAGTAGAACACATCCATACAGTAAAACACAATGAAACCAGAAGCTGGTTTATTGAAAGAATTAATAAGATTGGTAAGCCACTAGCCCAACTAATCCGAAAGAAAAGAGGACCCAAATTAATAAAATTATGAATGAAAGGAGTGAGATCAAAACTAATTATTAGAAATTATTATCAACAGTTATATGCCAATAAGTTAAGCAACCTAGAAGAAATGGATGCATTCCTGGGAACTTATAAACTTTGCAGACTGAAACAGGAAATTGACAACCTGAATAGACTAATATCTAGTAACTAGATTGAAGCAGTGATCAAAAACCTCCTAAAAAACAAGAGCCCAGGACCTGATGGATTCCCTGGAGAATTCTACCAAATATTCAAAGAACTAATACCTATTCTCCTGAAGCTGTTTCAAAAAAATTGAAGCAGAAGGAAAACTTCCAGACTCTTTTTATGAAGCCAGCAGTACCCTCATCTCCAAACCAGGCAAAGACCCCACCAAAAAAGAGAATTTCAGACCAATATTCCTGATCAATATGGATGCCAAGATTCTCAACATGATCCCAGATAATAGGATCCAACAGTACATTAAAAAGATTATCCACCAGGGATGCCTGGGTGGCTCAGTTGGTTAAGCAGCTGCCTTTGGCTCAGGTCATGATCCCAGCATCCTGGGATCGAGTCCCACATCGGGCTCCTTGCTCGGCAGGGAGCCTGCTTCTCCCTATGCCTCTGCCTGCCATTCTGTCTGCCTGTGCTCGCTCTTTCTCCCTCTCTCTCTGACAAATAAATAAAATCTTAATAAAAAAAAAAAAATTATCCACCATGACCAGGTGGAATTAATCCAGGGGATGCAAATCAATCAGTGTGATAGAACAAATCAATAAGAGAAGAGAGAATCACATGGTCCTCTCAATTGATGCAGAAAAAGCATTTGACAAGGCAGAGCATCCATTCCTGATTAAAATGCTTCAAAGTATAGGGATAGAAGGAACATTCCTCAACTTCATAAAATCCATCTATGAAAAACCCACAGTGAATATCATCCTCAATGGGGAAAGCAGAGAACCTTCCCTTTGAGATCAGGAACACATTAAGGATGTCCACTCTCGCCATTGTTGTTCCACATAGTAGTAGAAGTCCTAGCAACAGCAATCAGATAACAAAAAGAAATAAAAGGTATTCAAATGGGCAAAGACGAAGTCAAACTCTCTCTCTCTTTGCATATGACATGATACTTTATATGCAAAACCCAAAAGACTCCACCCCCAAACTACTAGAGCTCGTACAGCAATTCAATAATGTGGCAGGATACAAAATCAATGCACAGAAATCAGTTGCTTTCTTATACACTAACAATGAAAATACAGAAAGGGAAATGAGAGATTCGATTCCATTTACTATAGCACCAAGAACCATAAGATACCTGGGAATAAATCTAACCAAAGAGGTAAAGGATCTGTACTCGAGGAACTACAGAACACTCATGAAAGAAATTGAAGAACTTGCAAAAAGATGGAAAAACATTCCATGCTCATGGACTAGAAGAATAAACATTGTTAAAATGTCTATACTGCTTAGAGCAATCTATACTTTCAGTGCCATCCTGATCAAAATTTCACCTGCATTTTTCAAACAGCTGGAACAAACAATCCTAAAATTAGTGTGAAACAAGAAGAGATCCCAAATTGCTAAGGAAATGTTGAAAAAGAAAAGACTGGGGGCATCATGTTACCTGATTTCAAGCTTTACTACAAAGCTGTGATCACCAAGACAGCATGGTCCTGGCACAAATACAGATACATAGATCAGTGGAACAGAGTAGAGAGCCCAGATATGGACCCTCAACTCTATGGGCAAATAATCTTTGACAAAGCAAGAAAAATATATATTGGAAAAAAGACAGGCTCTTCAATAAATGGTGGGAAAATTGGACAGCTATGCATAGAAGAATGAAACTTGGACATTTTCTTATACTATACACAAAGATAAACTCAAAATGGATAAAAGACCTCAACATGAGGAAGGAATCTGTCAAAATCCTAGAGGAGAACATAAGCAGTAACCTCTTCAACATCAGCCACAGCAGCTTCTTTCAAGATATATCTCTAAAGGCAAAGGAAATAAAAGTGAAAAATGAACTTTTAGGACTTCATCAAGGTCAAAAGCTTCTGCACAGCAAAGGAAACAATCAGCAAAACAAAGAGGCAACCCACGGAATGGGAGAAGATATTCTCAAATGACACTACAGACAAAGGGCTGATATCTGATATCTATAAAGAACTTCTCAAACTCAATGCCCAAAAACCAGATAATCATGTCAAAAAATGGGCAGAAGACATGACAGACACTTCTCCAATGAAGACATACAAATGGCTATCAGACACATGAAAATATGTTCATCATTAGCCATCAAGGAAATTAAAATCAAAACCACATTGAGATACCACCTCACACCAGTCAGAAGGCCAAATTTAACAAGGCAGGAAACATATGCTGGAAAGGATGTGGAGAAAGGGGAACCTTCTTACACTGTTGCTGGGAATGCAAGTTGGTGAAGCCACTTTGGAAAAGCATGGAGATTCCTCAACAAATTAAAAACAGTTTCACTATGACCCTGCAATTGCACTACTGGGTATTTACCCCAAAGATACAGATGTAGTGAAAAGAAGGGCCACTTGTACCCCAGCAATGGCCACAGTGACCAAACTATGGGAAAAGTTAAGATATTCTTCAATAGACGAATGGATAAAGAAGAATGTGGTCCATAAATACAATGGAATATTACTCAGTCATCAGAAAGTATGAATCCCAACTTTTGCATCAACATGGATGGAACTGGAAGAGATTATGCTGAGTGAAATAAGCCATGCAGAAAGAGTCAAACACAAGTTTCACTAACTTGTGGAGCATAAGGAATAACACAGAGGACAGTAGGAGGAGGAAAGGAAAAGTGAATTGGGAAAATCGGAGGGGAAATGAATCATGAGAGACTATGGACTCCTCGAAATAAACTGAGGGTTTTAGAGGGGAGCCAGATCGGGGAATGGGTGAGCCTGGTGGTGAGTATTAAGGAGGGCATGTATTGCATGGAGCACTAGGTGTTGTACATAATCTTGGAACACTGCATCAAAAACTAACGATGTATTTTATGGTAACTAACATAACACAATAAAAAAAGAAAAAAATATTTTTGTTACTACATATGCACACCATATATTAGAATTACAGTACTATAAATTTATTGAGGATTGTAAACTTCGTAAACTTCGTAAACTTTGTGACTTAGATCTTCCTAGGTTGGGATGTTTTGGGGACATCTGATTTCAGCACCAAGGCTTAGAGAGGTGAAAAGAACTTTGGTCTAAAATTGTAAGAGAAAAGGTACACAATCTTCAAATAAAGAAATTTCACGAATTAAATTAAAACAATTTCATTGTTGATCTGATGTCACAGGGCAGACAACTACTCAGTCAATCCAAGAGAAACAGTCATCAGAAAAAGAAACGGACATGAAAGACATCCTGAATTCTATATAAATCAGTTGAAAGTTTCTTAAACCCTTCTAAACTTGGAAGGGTTTAAGAAACTGCTAACAGAAGAGTATGGGTCAGTTTGAGAGTGTGAAACCCTGGAGAAGTACAGACATAGATGGTTTCTCACTCTTGTGTGGGGCTTTCTTCCAGGAAACCCGATAGGTTATTGTGGGGGTATTTGGAAAGCATCTATAGAAAGTTTCTTACATGTTGGAAGGAAAGAGATGTTACTGTCAAAATATAATCAAACTGCCCTCTCTTTCTCCTTCACCTCATCTACACTATAGAAACACAGATGAAAGCTTCAAGGGTGGGCCCTGGAATAATACCATTGCATGTGGGGGAGGGGAACTCACACCATTAATCAGAACTCCACCCAGAACAATTGTTCCTAAGGAAAAAATAAATAAGCACGCACATGCGCGCGCGCACACACACACACACACACACAAAGAGAAAAAGTTTTATCTGCAAGGAGAATGTCCTCAAAATTGTAGTCCAAGGACACAGGTGAATCCCCACTGCAGTGAGAGTAGAGCAGCAAAGGGAAAAACATATAAGCTTCAACTCCAGCCCTGGAGGAGGGACAGAAACACTTGTGAAGGCCACATCCCTGAGATACAGGTCACAGTTTGTATCTAATACAGCAGTTAATCAGAACATCAGGGAATACGTATTCTTCCCTCACCATCATGCTAACAAGCCTCTCTCAAAAATGAAAGTGGGATGCGATTGGAAAGAATCAAGGAAAGACTCTGAGCAGCAGCACAAAGGCAACACCAGACTCAAGCAAGGAGATGAACATGAAGTATCAATAAAGGAACTTGAAGTCTCTGGTGCCTTTGGCAGCAAAGGCCATCCCCAGTAACCATAGCAACAGAAAATGTTAAACCTGCCCAAACTTCTGACCAGATTAACACAAACTTCATACTACAGGTGTAGCAGAAAGAAGGCATACTTATTTCAATACCCACAATACAGTTACTTCCGTATCCATTGTCACAAGCAATATCTATAGCCTTCAACAACAACAACACAAATCCAAGCATATCATAGCAAAAAACATAGCAAAAAGCAAGACAGATAATTGAAAGAAATAGACAGTTGTCAGAATCACACGCAGATACTGACTTGATATGTTCAGATAGGAAACTTAAAGAGCTATGATTAATATGTTAAAGTTTTTAATGGAACAGATAAATAGTATATAATATTAGATAGGTTAATTCAGCAGAATGTTGGAAATATTACGAAAAACACAAATATTGAAGTCAAAACACAGTATCAAAAATGTAGTACCTCTCTGACAATCTTATTAGTAGACACTTCCAAGGAAAAATTTCATTAACTGGCAGATAACCAACACAAATTATAAAGAGAAAAAAGTGGGTAGCAAAAAAGGGATAAGACTAGGTTATCCAAGACCTGGGGACAGTATTAAACACTTTGACATGGACATAGTGAAATCCCAGAATAAGAATAAAGAGAATCTAGGGCAGAAGAAATTTTTGAAGAAATAATGTCAGGACTTTTCCACTGAGTGCCTAGAAGCAGCTACAACAAAGTAACAAAAAGCAGCTAGCATCCAGGTTTTTTTCCTAAACAACATTAGCCAAAAAAAGGAATCATGGCTCTTTGAAGAACTAACTGATTTTAGGGCTGCGACAAAGAAAAGACAGCTTGAGTCCAGAGGATCTACTAGTGCCAGATAGTAACGAAGAATTCAAGAAACAAAAGAGTGGAGAGTCATGTCAAAGGGGAACAAGAGCCAAGCCTAAAAGAGCTTTTGATAATTAAAGCTAGAAAAATGTTGACAAAAAAGATACTATGGTATTGTATTAAAACTCAAATATAGGGTGCCTGGGTGGCTCAGTGGGTTAAGCCGCTGCCTTCGGCTCAGGTCATGATCTCAGGGTCCTGGGATCGAGTCCCACATCAGGCTCTCTGCTCAGCAGGAAGCCTGCTTCCTCCTCTGTCTCTCTCTCTGCCTGCCTCTCTGCCTACTTGTGATCTCTGTCAAATAAATAAAATCTTAAAAAAAACCAACAACTCAAATATAAATATATATCAGTCTATATTGGTATAAATGACTGAATAAATAAAAAGTGAGGAAGAAGGAGCAAGTTTTCTTTAATGTAGAATTCCAAAAATTATATGCTGATAACCCCCTCCAGGAAAGGCAAACTTCATCAATTCCCCAACATCCTTCAAGGGTGTACTGAATTTAATGGCTCACTTCCAAACAATAAAATATAGAAAGGGAAAAAATAGTGACTTTAGATTGGAGAAACTTGACAAAATTTACTTTGATACATTAGCCAAGTATCAAGGTCAACATCAAAAGTGATGTCATCTTGATATTTTATACCCCATATATGCTGTGGTGAAAAAGATACATTTCCTCTCTGTTAATTTTTCCCAAACTCTCAGTCTGATCATGAGCAGGTATTAGAAAAACTCAAATCAAGTGACTCTCTGTAAAATGCCTGACCAGTACATCTCAGAACAAAGTCAGGAAAACAAGGAAAGTTTGAGAAATTATCCTGGACCACAGGAGGCATGGCAACTAAATGAAATATGGAATCCTGGACTGGGTCTTCAAATAGGAAAAAAGGCATTAATAAAAACCTGCTAGAATCTAAATAAAATTTGTAGTTAAGTTCATGTGCCGAGGTTAAGTTCTTGGTTTAACAAATATACTAATATACATAAGGTGTAAACATTAAGGGAAACTGGACAAAGGGTCAAAACTGGATGAAAACTATATTACCTTTGGCACTTTTCTATAAAACTGAAATTATTTCAAAATTTTAAAAGATAATTAAAAAATTAAGTGAAACAAAAATATACACAAATATTAAGAGACTCAGGAAAAAGTAGTTGTTAATGACAGAACTTGGATTTTTCTTATTGTAAGTCATAATAAGATCAAAGTTAAAATATGGCAAAAGTGTTTATCATCACAGAAATAAAAAACATTAAGAGACATGAGCGCAGTATAGAGCAGCAAATCTGGATGAGATTTTTCCTATAATTATAGATTTTTCCTATAATATAATAAACACATACTATGAAAAGATCTCTGAGATTATATCCAAGAATCTACTAGATTATATGTAACTATTTGGGCTCACATTAATATTTATCTATTAATCCATAAATAGTTCCATAGCATACTTCGAAAAGCTCTGTCACACTTTTGCTTCTCACACCTACATGTTGAAAGTCAGGTATCAGACAGTAAACATCACTTTCTTACTACTTTGGAAAATAAGAATGATCAATCTCTGATTTATTATCTACTACAAGATTAACATATATATTTTTCAAGTTTTTTGTTCTTCCTGTGGATATACAGGGAGGTACACTATCCAAAGTAAAACACTCAGGAAGCAAAGTGGAAATTCTTTTAAAAACTCTGCACTTTTTGGGCGCCTGGGTGGCTCAGTGGGTTAAGCCGCTGCCTTCAGCTTGGGTCATGATCTCAGGATCCTGGGATCGAGTCCCGCATCGGGCTCTCTGCTCGGCAGAGAGCCCGCTTCCTCCTCTCTCTCTCTCTGCCTGCCTCTCTGCCTACTTGTGATCTCTCTCTGTCAAATAAATAAATTAAAAAAAAAAATCTTAAAAAAAAAAAAAAACTCTGCACTTTTTATGTAGCTAGGGTAGAATATATTTGATCTGACTGAAATGTGGACGAGAATGTTCTCAAACCAGATGGTAAACAAATTACTGTGGTAACAATGCTCTGTGGGTTTTTTTTTTT
>NC_081560.1:114582621-114629249 GCF_022355385.1 Mustela nigripes | reverse complement strand
TTTTTTTTTTTTAATTTTATTATTTCTTTGACAGAGATCACAAGTAGGCAGAGAGGCAGGCAGAGAGAGAGGAGGAAGTAGGCTCCCTGTGGAGCAGAGAGCAGGATATCGGGCTCCATCTCAGGACCCTGGGATCATGACCTGAGCTTAAGGCAGAGGCCTTAACCCACTGAGCCACCCAGGTGTCCCAATTTGAGTGCATTGTATATTGTAGATATACAATATGCAATAAATACATATAATACAGAATATATAAAAGATAGATATGCAGATATGCAATAAATACATATAATACAGAATATATAAAACTTAAATATGATGCATAACATAATACATAATATAATGCATAAATCTGTGTATTCAAAGATATACAATAAATACATATAAATGCATTCTATGCATCAGGAATACTAGTTTCAACTGAAACCCATGTTAAAAGACCTCCAACATTTCAAAACTAAAGTTTTATCTATTTTTTTTCTTTCTCATCACTTGTTAGTTTAATCATCACCAATAAACAAGACTGAATTCAAACAGTTTTATGGAAGACATTCAGTTGTGACATAAACTTCAGAGAAAGTAGAATTATTGTCTTGAGAATAAACATTTCTTACAAAATGAAATGTATGGTCTCATTTAATTTTCAAAAGCATAAGTTTAGCAAGATAGTTGACATTTTAAAATTTAAAAGTTGCATTTCATGCTTAGCCCAAACAAGTATAACATTGGGGAAAAAATGATCCTCTTGGAGTTACTTCCTTAATTGAAGAATTACTTTTTGGATATGATCTAGACTTTTTAAATGTATGTCTATTTAAGTATAAAGTGGTTTCATATAATCATTAACATTTATTGGAGAGAAAAGTTCATAGCTCAATTAAGGTCTGAACCCAAAAGCTTTATATACTTGTAAAAAGTCATATCTTTATAGCTTACTATTATGAATAAGATAAACCCATTTCACCCTAGCATTTAAAAAGGAGGAATCTGGGACACCTGGGTGGCTCAATCAGTTAAACTGCTGCCTTCGGCTCAGGTCATGATCCCAGGGTCCTGGGATTGAGTCCCACATGGGGCTCCTTGCTCGGCAGGGAGCCTGCTTCTCTCTCTGCCTCTGCCTGCCACTCTGCCTGCTTGTGCTCTCTCTCTCTGATAAATAAATAAATAAATAAAATCTTAAAAAAAAATATATATATATATATATAATATGTACATATATATATGGTAGGAATCTGATTTTATATATATATATGTATGTATATATATGGGATCTGATTTCAGAAAGACTGACAAGATCTAATTTGCTCATGGCCTTTTACAGATATTAGTTGGAATTCAAATGTGGAGGCCTTCAAATCCCTCAGATTATTGAATAGAAACAACAACAAAAAAGTTGTGTCAAGATTTTAAAAGAGAGAGGGATAAAAAGATACTTAAAAAATGAGGAGAGGGGCGCCTGGGTGGCTCAGTGGGTTAAAGCCTTTGCCTTCGGCTCAGGTTGTGGTTCTGGGGTCCTGGAATCCGAGCCCTGGATGGGACTCTCTGCTCAGCGGGGAGCTTGCTTCCCTGCCCCATCTCTCCGCCTGCCTCTCTGCCTACTTGTGATCTCTGTCAGATAAGTAAATAAAATCTTAAAAAAAAAAAATGTGGAGAACTTCAGGCATCTCTTGGGCATTAACAAAGTATCTCGCAGTGCTATCATCAGAGTTCCAGGAGGAGGGAAGATAGTGGGGTTGAGAGTACTTTTTAAAATATTTTTAAATTAATTTAAAGGGTGCACAAATGGGAGAAAGAATCCCAAGCTAATTCCACACTGAGTGCAGAGCCTGACATGGTGCTCTATCCCAGGACTTGGAGTCATGACTTGAACCAAAATCAAGAGACAGATGCTTAACTTACTGAGCTGCCCAAGTACTCCGGAGAGAGTATTTGAGGAAATAATGGCTGCAAGTTTCCCAACCTTGTGGAAGAGACACATCTGGAGGACCAGAAATCTATGCAATCCCCACCCAAATAAGATTAACTCAAAAAATCCACACCAAGACACATCAAATTAAAATTTAGACAAAAATCTTATAAGTGGCAGAAAGAAAGGGCACATTACCTATAGAAGAGCACTAACTAGAATTAGAGAAGAATTCATGTGTGAAATCATGAAGGTCAGAAGGAAATAGTATAGTATTTTTCAAGTGCTGAGAGAAAAGAACTGTTAGCTGGGAATTTTCCTTCCACTAGAAATATCCCTCAGGAGTAAAAGAGCAATTATAAGCCTTCTCAGATGAAGGAAAACTAAAATAATTTGTTTCAGCAAACCTACCCTTAAAAATTGCCTTCAAACAGAAAGGAAATGATCAAAGGAGCAATTCGGAGTACCAGAAAGGAAGAAGGAACAAAAGGAAAGAAAAATGGCTAAAATGGGACAAAATAAGTCATCTTTACTTTGTGAGTTTAACAAATTATATTTGATAATTGAAACAAAAATTACAGTAACACTTGATGGGCAAGACAATGGTTTCTAATAGAAGAGAAAATAAATGTAGCAGAACTGGGGGTTTCCACATTTTCACTCTGGTGGTAAATTATTGTCACCACTACTACACTGAAATAAGTTCAATATGTAGATTATAATACTGAGAAACTACTATATACAAAAACATGTACTCAAAGCATTATTAAAAAACCAGGATGGAATCTTGAAAAATGTTCATGTAACTCACAGAAAAGCAAAAAGGGAGAAACAAAAGAATAATACCCATAAAAAAATAGAAAACAAATAATGAAATGGTAGACTTAAGTGCTAACATATCAATAACTATCTTAATTACAAATGATTGAAGTATACCAGTCACAAGAAAGAGATTTAGAAACAAAGACAAAACAAAACAACAGAAAAAAAAAAAATGACCCAACTGAAATTGTTTAAAAACAACTCCAACCAAATTCAATCACATAGGTAAGTTGAAAGTAAAAGGACGGAAAAAGATATACAGTGTAAATTATTCATTTTAAAAATACAGAAATGCTATATATGAAAATAAGACTTGAAAGTAAAGAAAATGACTCAGGAAAAGAGGGATATTATATAAGGGTATAAGAATCAATACACCAGGAAGACATAATGAGTATGTGGCAAATAATAGAGCCTCAAAAATATATCCAGCAAAAACTGGTGAAACTAAATGGAAAAATAGACTAATCCACAAATCTACTAAGAGACTTCAATATCCCCCTCTCCAAAACTAATAGAACTATATGACAAATCAGCAAGTGTATAGAGGATCTGAACAACACAAAAACCAACAAGATTTAATTGGCACATATAGAGTATCTCACCCCAAAAGAGCAGAATAGATTTTTTTTCCAACCTACAATGAAATATTCACCCTAATAGATTCATCATAAAACTAACTTTAACAAATTTTAAAAGGGAAACAATAAAGATCTTAATGGAATCAAACTAGAAATTTATAAATAATAAGAAAACCTCTAAAGATGTGGAGATTAAACAATACAGTTCTAAATGACTCATGAGTCAAAGACCATGTCTCAAAGGCAATAAAAATTACATAAAATTGAATACAAATATAAATGCAACATTTACCTGTGTGGGTGCAGGAAAAGCAGTGCTGAGAGGGAACTTTATAGTACCTAATGTTTAAATCCGAAGAGAGGAAAGGTCTCAAATCAATAATCTAATTTTCTTCCTCAATACAGTCAAAAAAGAAGAGTAAAATGAACACAATCAAGTGAAAAAAGATAAGATAGAAATCAACTAAATTGCAAAAATCAAGCATAGAGAAAAATCAATAAAATCAAAAACTGGTTCTCTGAAAAAAATTTTAAAATGGTAAAACTGACAAAGATTAAAAAAATACAAGGCACAAATCAACAATGCCAAAAATGAAACAGGGATATGCAAATTGATCCTTCATTCACTAAAAGGAAATAATGAGATTCTACAAACAAATTGAAGCTCATCAACTAGAGAATTTAGAAGAATGAACCACATCTACAAACCAATAGCTACTAGAGCACTAAAACATTTGAATCTGAAATTTAAAATCTCCTGAAAATGAAAGAAAAAAAAAAAAAAAGTGTGGGAGAGGTTTTCTGGGTGGCTCAGTCAGTTAAGTGTCAAAGTCTTGATTTCAGCTCAGGTCATGATGTCAGGGTCTTGGGATCAAGCCCAGAGCCAGGCTCTGTGCTCAGTGGAGAGTCTGCCCGAGGATTCTCTCCTTCTCCCTCTCTGTCTGTCCCTTCCTCTGCTCATGTGCACACTCTCTTTCTCAAATAAATAAATAAATAAATAAATAAATAAATGAAATAATAAAATCTGAAAATGAAATTTGAAGGCAAAACAGTTTTATTGAAGAATTCTACCAAAAAACCCCACTAATTTTACACAATCTACTAATTTTACATAACCTCTTCAAGAAAATTAAGTGTTAGGAACAGTGCAGGAAAGAAAACTGAGGACCTGTATTTCTCATGATTTTTTTCTGAAAAAAACAAAAACACCTGCAGAAAATATTAGCAGCTGAATCTAACAATGCAAGAAAAAGAATTATATGCCACGACCAAGTGATATTTATATTTGGTATTCAAGCCTATTCCAATATTTGAAAATCAATGAAACTATATCACCAAGCTAAAGAAGGAAAATAATATAATCACAGAAAATGATGCACAAAAAACACTAGACAAAATTCAATGCTATTGCTAATAAAAATTTTCAGGAGCTTAGAAATTAAGAGGATGTTTATCAACTTGATAACATCTTTAAGAATGCTACAGCTAACATCTTTAGTGATGAAGGGATAAGCACTCTCTAAGTTTAGAAACAAGGCAAGGAAATCTGCTCTTCTCATTTCTATTCAACATAGTATTGGAAGTTCTAGGTACAACAATAAGGCAAGGAAAAGTAATAAAATAATACAGACTGAAAGAAAGAAATGCAACTATTTCTATTTGCATATGATATGATTGTCTACATAGAAAATCCTAAAGAACCTACAAAAGTTTTTGAACAATGAGTTTAACAGTGTCAAGGGGTAAAGGTTAAAAATAAATATTTCCTTTGTGTATACTATAATGGAACATGAAAAAATGAAGATTAAAAATATAACATTTCTAATAGCTTCAATGAAATTAAATATTTAGTATACATTTAACAAAACAGGTACAAGATCTGTATGCTGAAAATTACAAAGTGCTGATGAAAACAAAAGAATATTTAATTAAAATGGAGAAAAATGCAACATCAAATGTGTTAATTGAGTGGAAGATGAATATAGTAAAGAACCTGATTGTTCCCAAAATGATATATAGGTTTAATGCAATTCCTAAATAAATTCCAGCAAGGAATTTTGTTGACTGAGTAATGTGTTAAGGATTTGTATGGAAAGGCACTGTCCTTAAAATAGCTATAACAGCCTTAACAAAGAAGAATAAATTGGGAGGAATCACTCTACTGGACTGGGTTAGGGGTGTGAGGAAATTGGGTGTGGTTATAATAGGGCAACACAGAGATCATTGTGGTATTCCTACTCTTTAGGTTCTTGATAATAGTGGTAGATATACTAACCCACACAAGTGATTAAATTGTAATGGATATTCACACACACACACACACACACACACACACACACGAGCACAAAAAAAGATGGAGAAATCTAAGATCACTGAATTGGATTATTATATTTACCAGGTTTGCAAAATATCATCATGGGGGAAACAGCAAAGTCTATAAGGGCTCTCCCTTTACTTTTTTCCTCACAGCTGAATCTGAATCTTCATTATGTCAATAAAAATTAGCTTGAAACTTTTTACTTCTCTATATTTTGAAAGATTTGATAATATTGGTATTATTTATTCCTGGCATTTTAGACTGAATGCACAAGAGAAGCAAACTATGCTGGTGATTTTCTTCATTTGAAGGTTTAGGCTAAGATATAAATAATTATGGTCTTAAATCAATTTTGGTAATTTTTTTTGTGAATATTTATCAGCATTATAAATGCCTTTAACTTTTTTTTAAAAAAATTTTTATTTTTAATAAACATATATTTTTATCCCCAGGGGTACAGGTCTGTGAATCACCAGGTTTACACACTTCACAGCACTCACCAAAGCACATACCCTCCCCAATGTCCATAATCCCACCCCCTTCTCCCAAACCCCCTCCCCCCAGCAACCCTCAGTTTTTTTTGTGAGATTAAGAGTCACTTATGGTTTGTCTCCCTCCCAATCCCATCTTGTTTCATTAATTCTTCTCGTACCCACTTAAGCCCCCATGTTGCATCATCACTTCCTCATATCAGGGAGATCATATGATAGTTGTCTTTCTCTGCTTGACTTATTTCGCTAAGCATGATACGCTCTAGTTCCATCCACGTTGTCGCAAATGGCAAGATTTCATTTCTTTTGATGGCTGCATAGTATTCCATTGTGTATATATACCACATCTTCTTGATCCATTCATCTGTTGATGGACATCTAGGTTCTTTCCATAGTTTGGCTATTGTGGACATTGCTGCTATAAATATTCGGGTACACGTGCCCCTTTGGATCACTACGTTTGTATCTTTAGGGTAAATACCCAATAGTGCAATTGCTGGGTCATAGGGCAGTTGGATGAAGGACCTCAATGTGTGAAAGGAATCCATCAAAATCCTTGAGGAGAACACAGGCAGCAACCTCTTCGACCTCAGCCGCAGCAACATCTTCCTAGGAACAAAGCCAAAGGCAAGGGAAGCAAGGGCAAAAATGAACTATTGGGATTTCATCAAGATCAAAAGCTTTTGCACAGCAAAGGAAACAGTTAACAAAATCAAAAGACAACTGACAGAATGGGAGAAGATATTTGCAAACGACATATCAGATAAAGGACTAGTGTCCAGAATCTATAAAGAACTTAGCAAACTCAACACCCAAAGAACAAATAATCCAATCAAGAAATGGGTAATTTTTGTCTTTTAAAAAATTTCTCCCTTCCTTCAAGATTCTCAAATGTATTGCCATGAAGTTGTTCATAACATTTCTTTAATATCTTATTAATGTCTCTAAGTTTTGCAGTGATGTTCACACTATGATGTCACCTCATAGTGTATGTCTTGTTTTTATCCTTCCTTTTTAATACACTCTGGCTAATTTTTTTTTTCAATTTTATTTACCTTTTCTTTTCAAAAACTGTGCTTGTGATTTTATTTTTCTCTATTGTACTTTTTCCCATTTAGTTGATTTCTGTTCTAATCTGTTTACTTTCTATTAATTTTGAATTCAATTTGTACTTCTTTTCTAACTTTTTGATAGAGTGACATCATTAAATTTAGAATTTTATTCTTTCTACCCCTAAGCATTTATGACTGTAACTGCCCCTCCAAACACTATTAATTGCAAAACAAATATTTGTATAAATATGTTTGAATTTTAAATTTAAAATACTTCCAACTTTCCTGTGATCTCTCCTCCTTTTACCTACTAGTAATTTAGAAGAGTGTCATTTAATTTATGTATATTTTAGGATTTTCTGCATATCTCTGTTTTCATTTCTAACTCTATTCTATTAGTCTCAGCAAATTCTTTATGATTTTAATTATTTGAAATATACTGAGACTTTATGTCCCAGCATATGTAATATCTCAAAACTGTTTTTGTATTTACCTTAGAAAATATATATTCTGCTTTCATGAGAAGATTGTTTGTATGTCTATTATGTCAAGTTGGTTGACAATTGTGTTCTGGTCTTTTATGTTCTTATTGATTTTATGTCTGTTTCTTCTAGCAAATACTGAAAAAGAAGTAATGAATCCACTAACAGTAATTGTGAATATCTTTATTTCCCCTTTCACTTTGTCCTTTCTAGCTTCCTATATGTTAAACTCTATTGCTTGTGTTCTGGAATAATATATCCCTTTATCATGACAAAATTACCATTTTTACTCCTGGAAAGATCCCCTTACATTCTTTACCTTCATCTGACATGAATTTTCCCATTCCAGCTGTCTTAAGATTAATATTTCTGTGTTATATCTTTTTTATCCTTTTGCTTTTAACCTACCTATTTCCCTGACATTAAAATTATCCTTTCATATGCAATTCATGCAAGTCTTGCACTTTTATCCATTCTGTGGCATCTTAACTAAAACTTTTAAAGGTTTATTGCGGGGGGGGTGGAGCAAGCACACAAACAGGTGAGGAGAGGCAGAGGGAGAGGGAGAAGCAAATTCCCCACCGAGCAGGGAGCCAGGTGTGGGACCCTACCCCCGGGCCCTGAGATCATGACCTGAGCCGAAGGCTGATGTTTAACCTACTGAGCCACCCAGGTACCCTTAACATATTTATTTGTTAGTTCTACACTACAGTCTTTGTAATTTTAGGGTCTATCTAGTGACTGATTTTTTTTCTGGTTATGTATAACATTATAGTTTCTCTTTGCAAATGTAGCCATTTTTTATTGGAGTGTTTTTGATACTATGTTGTTGGGTGTGTGGATACTATCCTATAACGTGTAATATGAAGAGCTCTGTTCTAGCACACAGGCACACTGCATGTCCATCAGATTTTAAGGTTTGTTTTTAGGCTTTGCTTGTGTGGGGTGGGAGCAGCCTTCACCCCAGGGATTGCTTATCTCTGCTATTGGAGTGTGTCCCTTTTGAGGTCTCCACTGAACGCTTCAGAAGACCACATGGGGCTTTCCGTGTGCCTGGATAGGTGTGAACATCTGCACTTCATGAGAACTGGGAATTGTTCAGACTGCAACTCCCCAGTCACTCTTCCCAGCCATGGAGAGGTCTACGTGCACAGCCTAGTACTCATCAAAAACACAGTCAGTTAAGTGTCTGTCTTCAGCTCAGGCCATGATTCTGGGATTCTGGGATTGAGCCCTTTACTGGGCTCTCTGTTCAGTGGGGAGTTTACTCCCCCACCCCAACTCTCTCTCTCAAATAAGTAAATAAAATCTTAAAACAAACAAACCAAGTTCACACACACCCCAACAACAACCTCTAGGGGACTTAACAGATTTCTGGAACCTTTTTCTGAATCATTCCCTCATTTGTGTTACTATTTTCTTCACATCACTTCTTTATAGTTCCCAAACTTTGGTATATGTCTCCATATCAACATGAGGCTGCATGTGTGACAGACTTGGTCCAGAACATGCCTCCAGGTGGAAAGCTAAGGCATTCTCAAGCACCCCCTCCTTCTCCTTCTGCCATCCGCTTGCCTGGTGCTGTCATTCTCTTTCTCTCCACTCTCATTCTCATCCAAATAAATAAAAACTTTCATAATGTAACTTTGGTCAACTTGTGGGATAGCGTTTTATAAATCTTATATAACCTTACTGATTTCTTAACATTATGACTATTATCAAGAGAATTTTGTTAATATATTCAACTTTGAGTATAGATTGTATATCTCTTTACTTAGGTCTGCTTGTTCTAATTTCCTGTATTTTTAAGCTTTGTTACTGAGAAATAAACTTTTAGCATTATTGTGGCTGGTTGATGAATCTTTTTATCAGAATAAAGAACCTATTTTTATCCCTGGTAATAGTTATTTTGTTGTAGTCTACTCTGAAATTAATATAGCCACTTCAACTTAATTATCCCTTGTTTTTGTATTGTATACTTCTTTATCTTTATTTTTTAAAGAAATTTTGTCTTTTGGGGGGGATTTTATTTATCTGACAGAGAGAGAGAGAGAGTGAGCGAGCGCACCAGCAGGTGGAGCAGTAGGGAGAGGGAGAAGCAGGCTTCTTGCCAAGCAGAGAGCCTGACACGGAGCTCAATCCCAGGACCCAGGGATCATGACTTCAGCCAAAGGCAGCCACTTAAGTGATTGAGCCACCCAGGTGCCCCACCACCACCCTGCTTTTTAAAAAAGATTTTATTTATTTATTTTAGAGAAAGCAAGAAAAATCACAGAGGTGGAGGGAGAAGCAGCTTCCCTGCTGAGAAGGGAGCCAGACTCAGTGCTCCATTCCGGGATCCTGAGATCATGACTGGAACCCACCACAGATGCTTGGCCAACTGAGCCACCCAGGCATCCCTGCATTGTATACCTTCTCACACTTTTACTTTCAACTTTTATAATAACATAGGCTGCATCTCTCATAAGCACAGTGGCAAACAGATAATGCTTTCTTGTGCAATATGACAATCTCTGTCTTCTATGGGGGAAGTTATTCCATTGCTGTTTGACTAATAATTTATATAGTTGACCTAAATCTACCCTCTATTTCATTTTTGTTTGTTCCTTAAATTTTTTTGTTCTTCTTTATTCTGCTGATTTTTATATTTCTCAAATTTCAATATTACATTTTATTGGTACAATTGATATTTTAACTACAGTTCATGGTTTTTTGTTGTCTCTTTAGAAAGATACAGTGCATTTTTAATGTATCACTATCTACCTTCAGATAATATTTTACTATTTTTCTAACATAATTCTATTTACTTCCCCTCTTGCTCATCAGGCTCCTGTTGTCATCTAACTTATTTATTTATGTAATTTTACAACATATTGTTATTTTTTGCTTTAAAAGTAATAGATATTTAAAGAAGTGATATAAAGAACACAAATAAAATTACACACTTAACCTGGTACTTTTCCAGCATAATTTTCCCTCACCCGAAAAGTTAATATTTATTTTTTTAAAGATTTTATTTATTTATTTGAGAAAGAGAGAAAGAGAGCAGGGGAAAGGGCAGAGGGAGAAGCAGACTGCCCACTGAGCAGAGCCTGAGAGGGGCTTGATCCCACAACCCCGACATCATGACCTGAGTCAAAGGCAGATGCTTAACTAACTGAGCCACCAGGTGCCCCTAACATTTCTTACATTGTGATTCTTCCAAAAACAAATTCTTCCAGGTTTTGTTCAACTGAAAATACCTTCATTTTTGAAATATTACACACACATACACACGTACACACACATACTCAGTGTTGGATACAGAATTCTAAGTTCACAGTTACAGTTTTTATTTGAAGTTTTCCTTCAGTGCTCTAGCAGTATTTTTCCATTCTCAACTATTCTCCCTTGTCCTGGTCACAAGTCAGTGATAATTCTAATGGTTTTTTCTGAGTGATTTTTTTCTATGTCTGAATTTTAGTATTTTTTCTTTATTGATGGTTTTCAGAAGTTGACTCTGACTTGCAATAAGTATTTTTTATAAAAATTATACATATTTTTATTTATTTGACAGAGATCACAAGTAAACAGAGAGGTGGGTGGGGGTGGGGGGGAAGCAGGCTGCCTGCTGAGCAGAGAGCCTGATGTGGGGCTAGATCCCAGGACCCTCAGATCATGACCTGAGCTGGAGGCAGAGGCTTAACCCACTGAGCCACCCAGGTACCCCACAATAAGTATTTTTTAAAGTTTATTTATTGAGTTTGTGTTTTACTGAGCTACCTGGATTAATGGGTGGCTGTCTTAATCAAATTTTAAAACATTTCAGCCAATATTCTGCTATGTTTTCCGTTCATTTTGCTATCCTTTCCTGGGACTATTTCATATTTCCCTACTAGTCTTCAGATCTCTGTTTTTTTTCCTCCCCTGTTTTTTTTTTTTTTTTTTTATAAACATATAAAGTATTTTTATCCTGAGGGGTACAGGTCTGTGAATCGCCAGGTTTACACACTTCACAGCACTCACCAAAGCACATACCCTCCCCAATGTCCATAACCCCACCCCCCTTCTCCCAATCCCCCTCCCCCCAGCAACCTTCAGTTTGTTTTGTGAGATTAAGAGTAATTTATGGTTTGTCTCCCTCCCAATCCCATCTTGTTTCATTGATTCTTCTCCTACCCCCTTAAGCCCTCATGTTGCATCACCACTTCCTCATATCAGGAGATCATATGATAGTTGTCTTTCTCCACTTGACTTATTTCGCTAAGCATGATATGCTCTAGTTCCATCCACACTGTTGCAAATGGCAAGATTTCATTTCTTTTGATGGCTGCATAGTATTCCATTGTGTATATATACCACATATTCTTGATCCATTCATCTGTTGATGGACATCTAGGTTCTTTCCATAGTTTGGCTATTGTGGACATTGCTGCTATAAACATTCGAGTGCACGTGCCCCTTCGGATCACTACGTTTGTATCTTTAGAGTAAATACCCAGTAGTGCAATTGCTGGGTCATAGGGCAGTTCTATTTTCAACATTTTGAGGAACCTCCATGCTGTTTTCCAGAGTGGTTGCACCAGCCTGCATTCCCACCAACAGTGTAGGAGGGTTCCCCTTTCTCCACATCCTCGCCAGCATCTGTCATTTCCTGACTTGTTAATTTTAGCTCTTCAGACTGGTGAGAGGTGATATCACATTGTGGTTTTGATTTGTATTTCCCTGATGCCGAGTGATATGGAGCACTTTTCATGTGTCTATTGGCCATCTGGATCTCTTCTTTGCAGAAATGTCTGTTCATGTCCTCTGCCCATTTCTTGATTGGATTATTTGTTCTTTGGGTGTTGAGTTTGCTAAGTTCTTTATAGATTTTGGACACTAGTCCTTTATCTGATATGTTGTTTGCAAATATCTTCTCCCATTCTGTCAGTTTTCTTTTGGTTTTGTAAACTGTTTCCTTTGCTGTGCAAAAGCTTTTGATCTTGATGAAATCCCAATAGTTCATTTTTGCCCTTGCATCCCTTGCCTTTGGTGATGTTCCTAGGAAGATGTTGCTGCAGCTGAGGTTGAAGAGGTTGCTGCCTATGTTCTCCTCAAGGATTTTGATGGATTCCTTTCACACACTGAGGTCCTTCATCCATTTTGAGTCTATTTTCGTGTGTGGTGTAAGGAAATGGTCCAATTTCATTTTTCTGCATGTGGCTGTCCAATTTTCCCAACACCATTTATTGAAGAGGCTGTCTTTTTTCCATTGGACATTCTTTCCTGCTTTGTCGAAGATTAGTTGACCATAGAGTTGAGGGTCTATTTCTGGGCTTTCTATTCTGTTCCACTGATCTATGTGTCTTTTTTTGTGCCAGTACAATGCTGTCTTGATGATGATAGCTTTGTAATAGAGCTTGAAGTCCGGAACTGTGATGCCACCAACGTTGGCTTTCTTTTTCAATATCCCTTTGGCTATTCACGTCTTTTCTGGTTCCATATAAATTTTAGTATTATTTGTTCCATTTCTTTGAAAAAGATGGATGGTACTTTGATAGGAATTGCATTAAATGTGTAGATTGCTTTAGGTAGCATAGACATTTTCACAATATTTATTCTTCCAATCCAGGAGCATGGAATACTTTTCCATTTCTTTGTGTGTTCCTCAATTTCTTTCATGAGTACTTTATAGTTTTCTGAGTATAGATTCGCCTCTTTGGTTAGGTTTATTCCTAGGTATCTTATGGTTTTGGGTGCAATTGTAAATGGGATGGACTCCTTAATTTCTCTTTCTTCTGTCTTGTTGTTGGTGTAGAGAAATGCAACTGATTTCTGTGCATTGATTTTATATCCTGACACTTAACTGAATTCCTGTATGAGTTCTAGCAGTTTTGGAGAGGAGTCTTTTGGGTTTTCCACATATAGTATCCTATCATCTGCGAAGAGTGATAATTTGACTTTTTCTTTGCTGATTTGGATGCCTTTAATTTCCTTTTGTTGTCTGATTGCTGAGGCTAGGACTTCTAGTACTATATTGAATAGCAGTGGTAATAATGGACATCCCTGCCATTATCCTGACCTTAGCGGAAAAGCTTTCAGTTTTTCTCCATTGAGAATGATATTTGTGGTAGGTTTTTCATAGATGGCTTTGATGATATTGAGGTATGTGCCCTCTATCCCTACACTTTGAAGAGTTTTGATCAGGAAGTGATGCTGTACTTTGTCAAATGCTTTTTCTGCATTATTTAGAGTATCATATGGTTCTTGTTCTTTCTTTTATTAATGTGTTGTATCACATTGATTCATTTGTGGATGTTGAACCAACCTTGCAGCCCTGGAATAAATCCCACTTGGTTGTGGTGAATAATCCTTTTAATGTACTGTTGAATCCTATTTGCTAGTATTTTGGTGAGAATTTTCGCATCTGTGTTCATCAAGGATATTGGTTTATAGCTCTCTTTTTTGATGCGATCCTTGTCTGGTTTTGGGATCAAGGTGATGCTGGCCTCATAAAATAAGTTTGGAAGTTTTCCTTCCATTTCTATTTTTTAGAACAGTTTCAGGAGAATAGGAATTAGTTCTTCTTTAAATGTTTGGTAGAATTCCCCCAGAAAGCCGTCTGGCCCGGGACTTTTGTTTGGAGATTTTTAATAACTGTTTCAATCTCCTTACTGGTTATGGGTCTGTTCAGGCTTTCTATTTCTTCCTGGTTCGTTGTGGTAGTTTATATGTTTGTAGGAATGCATCCATTTCTTCCAGATTGTCAAATTTATTGGCGTAGAGTTGCTCATAGTATGTTCTTATAGTTGTTTGTATTTCTTAGGTGTTAGTTGTGATCTCTCCTCTTTCGTTCATGATTTTATTTATTTGGGTCCTTTCTCTTTTCTTTTTGATAAGTCGGGCCAGGGGTTTATCAATTTTATTAATTCTTTCAAAGAACCAGTTCCTAGCTTCATTGATTTGTTCTATTGTTTTTTTGGTTTCTATTTCATTGATTTCTGCTCTGATCTTTATGATTTCTCTTCTCCTGCTGGGTTTAGGATTTCTTTCTTGTTCTTTCTCCAGCTCCTTTAGGTGTAGGGTTAGGTTGTGTACCTGAGACCTTTCTTGTTTCTTGAGAAAGGCTTGTACCACTATATATTTTCCTCTCAGGACTGCCTTTGTTGTGTCCCACAGATTTTGAACCGTTGTATTTTCATTATCATTTGTTTCCAAGATTTTTTTCAATTCTTCTTTAATTTCCTGGTTGACCCATTCATTCTTTAGAAGGATGCTGTTTCATCTCCATGTATTTGGGTTCTTTCCAAACTTCCTCTTGTGGTTGAGTTCTAGCTTTAGAGCATTGTGGTCTGAAAATATGCAGGGAATGATCCCAATCTTTTGATACTGGTTGAGTCCTGATTTAGGACCGAGGATGTGATCTATTCTGGAGAATGTTCCATATGCACTAGAGAAGAATGTGTATTCTGTTGCATTGGGAAGAAATGTTCAGAATATATCTATGATGTCCATCTGGTCCAGTGTGTCATTTAAGGCCTTTATTTCCTTGCTGATCTTTTGCTTGGATGATCTGTCCATTTCAGTGAGGGGAGTGTTAAAGTCCCCTACTATTATTGTATTATTGTTGATGTGTTTCTTTGATTTTGTTATTAATTGGTTTATAGAGTTGTCTGCTCCCATGTTGGGGGCATAGATATTTAAAATTGTTAGATCTTCTTGTTGGACAGATCCTTTGAGTATGATATAGTGTCCTTCCTCATTTCTTATTATAATCTTTGGCTTAAAATCTAATTGATCTGATATAAGGATTGTCACTCCTGCTTTCTTCTGATGTCCATTAGCATGGTAAATTCTTTTCCACCCCCTCACTTTAAATCTGGAGGTGTCTTCGGGCTTAAAATGAGTTTCTTGGAGGCAACATATAGATGGGTTTTGTTTTTTTATCCATTCTGATACCCTGTGTCTTTTGACAGGGGCATTTAGCCCATTAACATTCAGGGTAACTATTGAGAGATATGAATTTAGTGCCTTTGTATTGCCTGTAAGGTGACTGTTACTGTATATGGTCTCTGTTCCTTTCTGATCTACCACTTGTAGGCTCTCTCTTTGCTTAGAGGACCCCTTTCAAGATTTCCTGTAGAGCTGGTTTGGTGTTTGCAAATTATTTCAGTTTTTGTTTGTCCTGGAAGCTTTTAATCTCTCCTTCTATTTTTATTGATAGCCTACCTGGATATAGTATTCTTGGCTGCATGTTTTTCTCGTTTAGTGCTCTGAAAATATCATGCCATCTCTTTCTGGCCTGCCAGGTCTCTGTGGATAAGTCAGCTGCCATTCTAATATTTTTACCATTGTATGTTACAGACTTCTTTTCCCAGGCTGCTTTCAGGATTTTCTCTTTGTCAGTGAGACTTGTAAATTTTACTGTTAGGTGACGAGGTGGGCCTATTCTTATTGATTTTGAGGGGCATTCTCTGAACCTCCTGAATTTTGATGCTCGTTGCCTTTGCCATATTGGGGAAATTCTCCCCAATAATTCTCTCCAGTATACTTTCTGCTTCCCTCTCTCTTTCTTGTTCTTCTGGAATCCCAATTATTCTAATGTTGTTTTGTCTTATGATGTCACTTATCTCTCGAATTCTCCCCTTGTGGTCCAGTAGCTGTTTGTCCCTCTTTTGCTCAGCTTATTTATTCTCTGTCATTTGGTCTTC
Organism: Mustela nigripes; assembly: GCF_022355385.1. Lineage (NCBI taxonomy): Eukaryota > Metazoa > Chordata > Mammalia > Carnivora > Mustelidae > Mustela > Mustela nigripes. The sequence goes on along the minus strand of NC_081560.1, from coordinate 114,612,926 downwards.
TATATCGCTAATTCTTTCTTCTGCCTCATTTATCCTAGCAGTGAGAGCCTCCATTTTTGATTGCACCTCATTAACAGCTTTTTAAATTTCAACTTGGTTAGATTTTAGCTCTTTTATTTCTCCAGAAAGGGCTTTTATATCTCCCGAGAGGGTTTCTCTAATATCTTCCATGCCTTTTTCGAGCCCGGCTAGAACCTTGAGAATTGTCATTCTGAACTCTAGATCTGACATATTACCAATGTCTGTATTGATTAGGTCCCTAGCGTTCGGTACTGCCTCTTGTTCTTTTTTTTGTGTTGAATTTTTCCGTCTTGTCATTTTGTCCAGAGAAGAGTATATGAAGGGGCAAGTAAAATACTAAAAGTGTGGCAACAACCTTAGGAAAATATGCTTTACCCAAATCAGAAGAGATCCCAAATTGAGAGGGGAGAGAAAGGGATAAAAAGAGGTTCAGTAAGAAAGAAAGAAAAAAAGAATAAAGAAAAGTATAAAAAAGAAAAAAATATATATATTAGATAAACTAGTTATAAAACAAAAGGCTAAAAGGCCTAACCAAGGAGGTAAAGGATCTGTACTCGAGGAACTTCAGAACACTCATGAAAGAAATAGAAGAAGACACAAAAAGATGGAAAAGTATTCCATGCTTGGATTGGAAGAATAAACATTGTTAAAATGTCTATACTGCCTAGAGCCAGCTATACTTTCAACGCCATCGTGGTCAAAATTCTACTGGCATTTTTCAAAGTGCTGGAACAAAGAATCCTAAAATTTGTATGGAACTAGAAAAGACCCTGAATTCCTAAGGAAATGTTGAAAAATCTGGGGGCATCACATTGCTTGATTTCAAGCTTTACTACAAAGCTGTGATCTCCAAGACAGCATGTTACTGGCACAAAATAGACACATAGACCAGTGGAACAGAGTAGAGAGCCATGGACCCACAACTCTGTGCTCAAATAACGTTTGACAAAGCAGGAACAAATATACAGTGGAAAAAGGACAGTCTCTTCAATAAATTGGACAGCTATATACAGAAGAATGAAGCTTGACCATTCTCTTACACCATACACAAAGGTAAACTCAAAATGGATAAAAGATCTCAACATGAGGCAGGAATCTATCAAAATCCTGGAGGAGAACATAGGCAGTAACCTTTTTGACATGGGCCACATCAACTTCTTTCACAACATGTTTCCAAAGGCACAGGAAACTAAAGCAAGAAATGAATTTTTGGGACTTCATCAAGATCAAAAGCTTCTGCACAGCAAAGGAAAAGTCAACAAAACAAAGAGGCAACCCATGGAATGAGAGAAGATATTTGCAAATGATACTACAGACAATGGGCTGAAATTCAAGATCTATAAAGAACTCCTCAAACTCAACATCACCAATCTTTTTTGCTCTCTGATTTAATCTAAGTAATTCCTAATAATTTGGCTTTACATTAACTAAACTTTTTTTTTTCTATTGTGCTAAATATACTGTTAGACACATCTAATGATTTTTTTCTTTTTTCTAAGACATTGTCTTTCAGTCCTAGGATTATAATTTTTTTACATCTTCTAATTTTTTGCTGTCATTTCTCATTTTTAATTCATTATTTTAATCTCAATCTTAATTCATTATATTAATCTTTACCTTTAACTTATTCATCATAGCCATTTAAAGACATTTTCTGATATTTCCCACAGTGAGGTTGTCTGTAGGTCTAATTTTGTTCAGTGATATTTCTCTTGACAAATTCACACATGTTTACTTATGGGCTTCATAATTGAATATTTAATGTTCTATTGTGTGTCTAAGAAAAGTGAGGATGGATCTGATGTGCATATTTTAGAGAGACATAGATATACATCTATACATCTATACCCTCTCCTACCTGTCCCCCAGACTTACTGCCCTTTTTCCTTAGGCAGAGAAAGTGAATGTGGAACTGATTTATTTGAGCAAATCAAGTTTGAGCTTGTTGGGTCCCAGATTTCAGTTTTAATAACCTCTCATAGAGTCGTGGCATCTGAGTGTCAGGACTAAGGAAAATTAAGTTACCAAACCAGCCCTCAAGTTTCTACATGGCCATGTGTTAACATCACTGAATGTAATTGGAGTTAAAATAGCCAGGAGTTTGGTTGCAGCTTTGCTTTCAGTCATTTACTCTGTATTCAAAATACTTTTAAGGCGTGTTCTGGCTTCCTGTTCCAATAAGATGCTGGTGCCAGTTACTGCAAACTGAAACCTCACGTCTACTTGACTTCAGAGTTATAGACTGTTAGACTGTAAAAAGGTGAATGGTCAGGGCTCCACAAATTTGAGACCATGAGACTAAAAGACCATGAAACTGTGGGGCTGTGAGATCATAGGATATCTTTCTTTTCCAGTCGTGAAGCCAGCCTCTAAAGTCCCATGTAATTCAATCACTCTCTTGGTAGCTGGGACTCTTCCAGATTCATACTTGGTACACTGGTCTTCACATTTTTCAGAACTCTATTTTGTTTCTGTTTTTTAGAGAAATAAAAGTTCTCAGTCAAGCTTTTTTTGACAGACTTATGGCCCAACTTCAGCGAGTAGCCCAGAAATGGAAGCCAACAGCCATTTGCTCATTTGGGAAGAGGTCAGTGTTCTGGAATTTAGTCTTTATAGATTTCTCTGTGTCCATAAACCTTCAATGGCTTTAAAGGAAACTATGTTATATTTGGTTTAGTCTGTGATTCCTTTTTTTGGTGGGAGTAAATCTACTCTCTTCTTTTGCAAGTGGAACTCAATCTGTTTTTTTTATGAAACACTTCCCATTATTGAGACTTAGACAAAGACACTTGTCACATAATGTTTTCCTGAATTATACCATCTAGAAGAAATGTCTTCCTGTTCTGAAATCTAAGTTTTTTGTTTCTCATGTAATGGGATAAATCTTTACACAGTAGCCTTATATCCTAGTAGACTTTAAAGTCCGTTCCACCTGTCTTACCTTCTTTCCTATGGGGATCCTTCTTTTTATCTTTGTGGCATTGTTTTCTTCACATAATTCAATAGTAATTTAATAAATATTTGGTGAATGATTGAGTCAAGAAGGTAATAGTAAAGATTAAATTCTACTGTTTTCACAATAAAGTTATAGTTTCTCTAATGAATTATAAAAAGACGTAGAGTGAAGATTGACAAGGTACCCCAGTATTTGCTCCTGCCAGAAAGTAAAAGCTCTGTTTTTTTTTTTTTTTCCCTTTCTTTATACAATTGTCTGGTCTTACATCCTATCATCTCAGGTCATAACATGAAGGCCTACAGAGAACAACACTAGTCTACTAGGACCCTGTGCCTCTAAAATCATTAAGATCCAAACCAGCCCTGGTTTTCCTACCCAGACTATTGTAGGAGTGATAGCAATGAATATATTTTATATAAGCCACTCCTAGATGAAAATTTCAGTGACTCCTAGCCAAGCCTATTTCTAAATACAGTACAGAGCCAAATCAACCAACCAACCAATCAATCAATCAATAAGACTGGGATACATGATTGAAAAAGAAAGGAAAGATAATACCTTTGTTAGTTCAGAAATACAGGTTTCAGAATATTGTAGAGGCTTGATTTTCTTTGTGAACATTTTTCTAAAACCTCTCCTTCTCCGGATTCCCAGTGGAAAGGGAAAGATGATAAATTCAATCTTATATATTTATAAGTAAATAGAAGCTGCTATTAATTTTTGGGACAAAATTGACTGGTATATCTTCCATTGATTAAAAATAATATATTGGTTATAAAAACAAAAATGCCTTTGCAGACAGATCCAGTTTTCTTCATAACTTAGATATAATGACATTAATTATGAAATGACCTTGTCTATCACTTTCAATTTCTAACACGGATTATGTGTTTAAAACAAAACAAAACAAAGGAGAGACAAAATGTGCAAAATTTGCAGAATTAGAAAGTTTAAAAATGTAGATTCCTGAAGAATGTTAGCGTGGAATGGAAATCAAGCCTCATTAACTCTAATTAGGCTTCCTGAACACATACTGAAATTTCACTGCAGCAGGCTTCCTAGGTGGCTGATTTTTTGCCGCAAATGCCTATTCAGAGTTTCCTAACAAAACAGACTAAATTCTGAGTAATCTCATATACTCCATTTATTGAAATCTCTCAACAGTATGGTTTGATGTTCTAGAAAGTTTCTCTTCATAAAGTATGCATGTTTGACAAAGGCAGAAATCAGAAAGCTACAGTTTGCCTTATTATGTATTTATTCTACATCTCACCTTTTGCACAGTTCAGCAAATCATACATGACTGGTTAATTTCAAGAGTACGATAGAAAATGTCATGATTAATTTAAATTATTTCATATAACCAAGTCACCACTACCAAATGTGCAAGGTTCCCTTACTGTTCGTTCCATTCTGATTTATGGTGAATTAGTTATCGGTCTCCCTCATTATGGTGTAAACTCCCTGTGGATAAGAGGATGTCACCTTTATTTTTTATTTTTTTATTCCTTCTATACTTTGACCACTGCTTTACGTAGTAAATGCCACCAACTCAAAGAAGTGAACCAACTTTTTTTGAAAGCAGGAGCGCAATTCAAAATGAAGAAATAAAATCCAAAAACTCACACTGAATAATCTGTAAATTCTCTCAGCAGAGTTTATCACCAAGCCTGACCAGTACTGATCACTCTTTTTGTCTCTTTTTCAGTAAAGGTGGCAGGAAGTGCAGCTCCTGGGGCTTGATGTTGAGTTGGTTGGCACCCGTGGGCGAGAGGGCAACAATGTTTACAGTCAGTAAACCTGTGATTGTCTCAGTGGTGCCAAGGTGGCCAGTATTAGGATGTTACTTCTTTAGTTTATTCTATAAAACCCACTAGGGCAATGCAGAATTGCTGGCTGAAGACGACTGACCGCACTTGAATTTTACATCAGTATCTGTGCATTATAAAACTTCTAAATGGATGTTCCTTGGTTGCATCTAAATGGTTACTTGTTTACTTCTAAATGGATGTTACTAAACAAATAACAAAATAAAAATTGTTTGAATAAGAAATTTAAGGTTGGGATGAACAAACTTACTTTCTGTGTTTCTCAGTCCATGTGGAAGAAAGCAGCTTTATCACACAGCTCGGGTGTTCACAGCTCTGTGGAAGAGAAAAGACAGACTGAGCCTAATATTTCAATGCCCAAATTTGGGGAGTCATTTGATTCAGGTGCCCATCCCTAGACTCATCACCTGTGCCCAAGCAGTGGGTTCATAGCACACATGTGGCTACCTCCACTGAAACATTAGGAAGTGGGTGAGAGGCAGGATTCCAGAAGGTGATGTCATACAGTCTGCAGAAAAGGACACGGGGGGGGGTCCCAAGACAATTACTCAGATGCCCAACATGTTGTATAAATATCTGGATATTCATACCAGTCTTCCACCCTCCACTTATTTGGAATCCTTCCTTATTTGGAAGGAGGAGCATTAAGTATGTCCTCCTCGTATTTGGAAGAAGGAGAATTAAGCATGAGAACATCAGGCTCATTTGTTAAGGGTGATCTCAGTCTGTAGCGTTTTGGAAGACGCATCTAACATTGAAGTAAGGAGAATCTCAAAAACTCTTCTGTGGCCTATTCTCACCTTTCCCTTGATTGAAGCTGACAGTGACTAATATATCTATCTATCTATCTATCTATCTATTCCAATTCAATTAATAAGCTTAACCTTAATTAACTGATTAAATTTTATGGAGAAAAAGGCAATAGATGAGCTCCCACCACTGTGCTTGAGCACCAAACTCTTCTTGAGGAATGAGAGTGTTGATTCTAGAACCTAGGTAATCCTTTAATTAAAAATGTCCTATTTCATTCTAAATTTATAAAACAAATGAACAGGTGCTGAAATGTCAGGAAACTTCTTTTAGTAATGTCCTCATTATTTTGGTTCTGACTCTTTTTGTTTTTCAAATATTTCATTTATTTATTTGACAGACAGAGGTGGTGGTGTGGGGGCGGAAGCCGGCTTCCTACTGAGCAGAGAGCCCGATGCAGGGCTAGATCCCAGGACCCTGAGATCATGACCCGAGCCAAAGGCAGAAGCTTAACCCACTGCGCCACCCAGGCACCCCAGTTCTGACTCTTAACAAAGTTTGAACTATTACCAAGATGAAGTTGCTTTTTTTAACCCCAAAGGACTGCTTTTCTTTCTTTCTTTTTTTTTTAAAAGATTTTATTTATTTGTCAGAGAGAGAGAGGGAGAGAGAGTGAGCGCAGGCAGACAGAATTGCAGGCAGAGGCAGAGGGAGAAGCAGGCTCCCTGCCGAGCAAGGAGCCCCACTTGGGACTCGATCCCAGGATGCTGGGATCATGACCAGAGCCGAAGGTAGCTGCTTAACCAACTGAGCCACCCAGGTGTCAAGGACTGCTTTTCAATTTCGATTCATAATGCCACTTCCCTGTACACAGCTATTTTTTGTGTGTGTGAATTCCCTCATAATACACCTCATTATAATTTTCAACTAATGCACAAAAATCTTATTTTCTTTGAAGCAACACCAAAATTATCTAAATCAACACAAACATTTTCTTTAAAAAGAAAAAAAACTTATTTGAGAGAAAGAGAGCACGAGGGAGTAGGGGAAGAGGCAAGTGGAGAAGGAGCAAGAGAACCTCAAGCAATCCCCTTCCCCTGGCTGAGTGCAGAGCCCATCACAGGGTTCGATCCCAGAACCCTGAGATCATGATCTGAGCTGAAAACAAAAGCTGGTCGCTTAGCCAACTGAGCCACCCAAATGCCCCCTCAACCCAAACATTTTCAAAGTGAATAAAATATGACATCTGAGAAATGGTATTTTCAGAAAGTTATATTTTTTTTTGTTGAGATCTGAATTGAAATGAGAAGTCTTTCTGGAACATGAGCTGGGTATTGACTAATTTTTTTTTTCTAAACATTAAAAGAAATCTTGCCATTTGCGACAACATGGATGGAACTAGAGCGTATCATGCTTAGCGAAATAAGTCAAGCGGAGAAAGACAACTATCATATGATCTCCCTGATATGAGGAAGTGGTGATGCAACATGGGGGCTTAAGTGGGTACGAGAAGAATAAATGAAAGAAGATGGGATTTGGAGGGAGACAAAGCATAAGTGACTCTTAATCTCACAAAACAAACTGAGGGTTGCTGGGGGGAGGGGGTTTGGGAGAAGGGGGTGGTATTATGGACATTGGGGAGGGTATGTGTTTTGGTGAGTGCTGTGAAGTGTGTAAACCTGGTGATTCACAGACCTGTACCCCTGGGGATAAAAATATATGTTTATAAAAAATAAAAAATTATATTAGAAAAAAAAAAGCTATTTGAAATAGAGGACAATTGTTTTTGATTTTGCTAACTAGTACTTTTATTTTATTTTTTAATATTTTATTTATTTGATAGAGAGAGATCACAAGTAGGCAGAGAGGCAGGCAGAGAGAGAGAGAGAGAGGAGGAAGCAGGCTCCCTGCCAAGCAGAGAGCCCCATGCGGGACTCCATCCCAGGACTGAGATCATGACCTGAGCTGAAGGCAGAGGCTTAACCCACTGAACCACCCAGGCACCCTACCTAGTACTTTTAAAGAGAGACTTCATGGGGTGCCTGGGTGGCTCAGTGAGTTAAAGCCTCTGCCTTTGGCTCAGGTCATGATCCCAAGGGTCCTGGGATTGAGCCCCAAGATAGGCTCTCTGCTCAGGGGGGAGCCTGCTTCCTCCTCTCTGTCTGCCTGCCTCTCTGCCTACTTGTGATCCCTGTCTGTCAAATAAATAAAATCTTAAAAAGAGAAAGAGAGAGATAGAGTTCATGATATAAGATTGTGCTGTCTTGAAATAATGATCCTATTTATAAATAGCAATTTTGGTCACTATATATTTTCAGGTCTAAATTTCTTATATGAAATAAATGAGTAATGGCCATTGTCTTATGTTAGTAGGAGTATGGTTTTAGTTTACTAATATGTTGGAGAAACTCAGAAATTTTTCCTTAACAAATACTTCAACTTGTGGTTTGTGCATAGCTTGGATTTTCTGGCTTTGTTTCTTTTTTCTTGTTGCATTTCTAGGTCATTGTTTCTTAAAAACCAGATTGAGTCAGAATAATCTGGGGTGGTTATTGCATGAACAGATTCCTGGGTCCAATCTCAGGAATCCCATAACATAGTAGAATTCCTAAGTTCCAAGATTCAGAAGTGGAATTTTTAAATTTCCCAGATGATTTTGTGAAGAGTGAATTTTGAGAAACCCTGAGCTTACAGATAGAATCTGGATGTTAAAGTTTCATGAACTTGAAAGATCAATGAAAACAGGTTCATTTCAATCAAATTCCTACCTGTTATATTTAACTAATAAATGACATTCATCTAATTTAACTCAGGGTCTGACTTACATAAAGACTTGATTCTTTGGCACTCAAATAAGGGAAATTGGAGTACTGGGCATTTTTCCTGAAAAGTGAGTTGATTGTACAGGTCAGCTTTCATTGGGAAAATATTCTTAACCTATTTTACTCTAGTAATTGTACAAGTATCTGTATTTCAACATTTTTGTAAAAAATAAAGGTATGAAATACATTTGACCCTTGAACAATATGGGAGCTGGGGAAGTACTGCACAAAACAATTGATCTTCACATATAATAGAGTATCATTCCAAACATGACAAGTGAGTCCTTCACAAAGAAAGTACAGTAATATTTCAAATTGCAGTTCTCATATATTTCTGTTACTATGTATGTTTGAGATATAAGTATGTGTATATAGAGAGATGGACTTTAAATGGTCATTAATCCCTGAGCCCTGAAAATATTTGCTTTACTCACGTCCATATCTATGGCTGTATTTTCATATTCACTATGAGTTTTCTCCCACATATAATACTGGATAATTGGTGTTTTCTTTTTAATTAGATATTTCAATCAAGAAGTAACAATAGGGGTGCCTGGGTGGCTCAGTGGGTTAAGCCGCTGCCTTCGGCTCAGGTCATGATCTCAGGGTCCTGGGATAGAGTCCTGCATCGGGCTCTATGCTCAGCAGGGAGCCTGCTTCCTTCTCTCTGCCTCTCTGCCTACTTGTGATCTCTCTCTGTCAAATAAATAAAATAAAATCTTAAAAAAAAAAAGTAACAATAAACTCTAGCAAAATTCAACACAATTCAGTTTAAGAAAACCCAATCGCGTAAAAATGATATCTGAATTGGTATGCCTGGGTGGGCATCTAACACTTGGTTTTGGCTCAGGTCATGATCTAATGAGTCATGGGAGCCCCATTCTGAGCCCTCTCTTCTCCCACTTATGCACACATGTTCTCTCTCTCTGAAATAAATAAATCTTTTAAAAAAAATGACTCTGGAATAAAAATTATCAGAAACATGACAAGCAAAACATAATCTCACAAAGGTAAAAGAAAAATCTTGAGATATTTTAACTTTAAACTGTTTCAGTTTTTGATTGTATTTTTCTTTTAATTCAAGTTAGTATTCAATATTTATGCTTAAATGATGCAACTATGTGAATTCAACATATAATTCTTTAAATCCATTGTGTGCCATTTGCTTGAGATTTAAAATCAGCATAAGAAAATAAAAGGCTTCTTTATGGAATCAATTTATTCAAATGCAAAAACTATTCATCAAGAAGCGTGGCTTCGACAGATAATATATTGAGGTCTATTGATTGACTTCAAATGTCCTAAGAAGGACATTCAGATACAGGCTGTCATTTCTAACTGCAAAGCAGGAAACCAAGAATAGCTTGTTAGAAGATTAAAGATTAGCAAGAGCTAATGTGTAAAACTAGTAACTAGTATTTAGTACTTTTTCCTTGAATAATATGGGGGAATAATTTTACAAAGTTTCAGAAATGTCATTTTCCAGGAACTAAAAGAAGCAAATGATCTACATCTTCCTTAAGTGTAATAACACACACTGACTAATGATCACTGATTCATTGACTGGCATGTACAACAGAGCAAACAAGCCCATTTATTTATTTATTTTTACATCTTTCACTTCTTTCCTCATTATTTTACTCCTACCTTTATTTTATGATCACTGTCATTTCTGTGGCTTTCTAGTGACTAATTTCTCTTCTCAATATATTTTGTATTTTGCATTTTTGCATGTCTCTTAATTTATTATTGGATACTGCATTTCCAAATGATACAGGGCTGAATGTCTGAATTTTATTCTCTTTGTTTAAAGGTACAATGTTTAATTCAGTAACCACCAGCTGCATTTGGCAATTGGCCATTTAAATTGGAATCTATATTAATTCAAATGAAATAAAATTTAAAATTCCATCTCTTAGCCATTACTGACATTTCAAATATGCAATATCTATATATACTATGGCTACTGTATCAGAGCATGGAAAAGAATATTTCCATCAGAGTATAAATTTCTAACAGATGACACTGATTGGGTTTTGTTTTGGCAAACTTGTAAGCTACTTGCAGACCAACTTTGAGACTCATTTTTTACCTTTCTCATGACAGATGTGCAGTATTTATTTTAGGTCAATTTTACCTCTTCTACTAACCTCTGGCACTTATGGGGTTTCTATGGAATGTCTAGGGTGTTCAATGAGGTGCTTCACTTAGCCTACTTGAAAATCCAATCTCCCTGAAGACATTTTCATCTAACTGCAACTTGGGAATTGTTCTTGTCAAGCCTCGTAAAATATCACCCTGTGTGGGTACAGCTTGATATTTAGGCAATAATGTTAGTGGATCCCTATTCTGGGATTTTTCTCTGCCGCTACATCTCTGTTCCTCTAATGCATATATTCTATGCATATATTCTAGGTACTTGATGCTCCCTGACCCCTCATCGCTACCTTCTCAACTTACAAAGGATATTGTATTCTATGCAGGTTTTCCTGTTTGCCCTATTGTCTGCAAAACCTCTGAGGGTGGGTAGTGTAGTGGGGGGGGGTGGTTCTGGGGGGCACAGGTGGTTGAGCTCCCAACTCTTTGTTGTGACTCAGGTTGTGATCTCAGCATCATGAGATCAAGCCCTATGGCAGGCTCTGTGAGGAGCATGGAGTCTGCTTAAGACACTCTCTCCCCCGCCCCTACTCCTTTTTCAAATAAATAAATATTTTTTTAAAATGTCTTAAGAGATAAATCCAAGGCAGTTGTAGGGCTCTTTTTGTTTCTTTCTCTTGGGAATTTTACCCCACCAGTTATTTAATATATGAAAAGAAAGTATTCATAGAATTCATCTAATTTTCCAGTCTTTATGGTGAGATAGCAAAGACAGGACATAACTGCTATTACCTGCGAATGCTTTATTCAGGATTTTGTGTCTATGTTTATGAGGATTCTGGTCATTTGCTTTCATTTTTTATAGTGTCTTTCAGGGGCACGATGTGGGTTTAGTGCAGTGGACTGAGTCACGGTCCCTCAAAGGAATGCACATCTTCATCTCCAGATCCTGCAAGGATGATACCTCATATAGAAAAGAAACTTTGCAAACTGGTTTAAGTAAGGACCTTGAGATGGGGAGTGTTTTCTGGATTATCCTGCTGGCCCCAAATAATTACATGGTTCTTACAAGTGGAGAATCTTTCTCAGCCAAGGTTGGAAGGAAATGTGACTATGGACAAAGGGTGATAGAGTGTGATGGGCAGACTCTACACTCAATTCCTTGCTTGGAAAACAGAGGCAGTACTCCATGAGCCAAGAGAGAGAGGCAACCTTTGCAAGATGAAGAGTGAGCAAACAGATTCTCCTTTAGAGACTGTAGAAAAGAGCAAAGCCTGGCAAACACCTGAGCCTGATGAGACTCAGGTTGGATTTCTAATCTATATACATGTAAAATAAAAAGAAGTGTGTTATTTCCAGACATTGTATTTGTGCAATTTGTTACAGTAGCAATAAAAAATGAATACACTTGGGTTATGCTGACAACATAAAACACATTCAGATATGTCTCTTCTTCTGCTACTATTTGAAACATTTGTATAAAATTGACTTTTTTAATTGTAGAATTTACAGTGTAAGCACCATGTCCTAGACCACCTTTATTGAAAGTTTCCAATGACAAATTAAATTTGCTTAAAAGATATAATCTATTGGCATTGTCTATAATTTTCTTCTGTCAGGCGAATTGATAGATTGTATCTTTGAAAGCATTTTCTTTGCAATATTGTCAAATTTTTGAACTGGAAATTATTAAGATTCCCTTATTCTTATTTTAGATGGTGTAGTATCTGTATTGATGCCCAATGTTCTCTTTCATTCACAAAAAAAGAAAATTTAAACTTTTTCCCTCTATTAGTTTGGTTCATTTTAAAATTCTATTTCTTTTTCAAAGAAAATTTTTTTCTTTCCCTATGTTTATATAGTTCAATCATGATTTGCTTTGAATTAACTTCTTTTATACCTTGTTTTGGATTATAGAGTGAATTTGAGTTGACACTTTTGAAAAAAGAAAATTTTTGAACAACTATTTCTTCAAAAATTTTTTCTCCCCTTTCTCCTCTTCTTCTGGGATGAGAATTATACATGTGTTAGAACATTTAATATTATCCCTCACATCAATGATACTCAACTCACTTTTTAAAATGCAATTAATCTATTGGCTTCAACCCTAATAAATTTTATTGGCATATCTTGGAGGTCTCTGTTCTTTCCTTCTACACAGCCCATTTTAACCAGTAAAAACTTAATACCCATTGTTGAATTTTTGTTCTGAATTTTCTTTATTGTGTATATTTTCATCTTCTCTGGTGGTGTATCTGTTGACACATTACAGCCATATTTCTTGTAAATTCTTTAATATAATTACAGTAATTGTGTTAAAGGCCTTGTTTTCTGATATTAATTACTGAGTCATTTATGGGACTATTTTTTACTGACTATATATTCTCTTTATTACAAGCTAACTTTTCTGCTATTTACGTTTGTCTCTTATTTTTATTTTTTATTTTATATATACATATATATATTTTTAATTTATAGAGCATGCAATCTCCTTATTTTGTTGTTAACAATAAGAATGAGATGGGCAAATCACACAAATGTTTCCTAGAGTTGAGCTCGTTTGGGGAACAACTTTATTAATTCTCTTCCAGTTTTATTTAGATAAAATTAACACTAACATTGTATTCATATAAAGGCACAGAAACTAGTTGATATATAAATCTATCATGGAATAGTCAACACAATAAGTTAACATCTATCACCTCATACAGTCACAATTTTTTTCTTAGGATGAGAACTTTTTTTTTTTAAGATTTTATTTATTTATCTGAAAGAGATCACAAGTAGGCAGAGAGGCAGGCAGAGAGAGACAGGGAAGCAGGCTCCCTCTTGAGCAGAGAGCCCCATGTGGGGCTTAATCCCAGGACCCTGAGCATGACCCGAGCCAAAGGCAGAGGCTTTAACCCACTGAGCCACCCAGGAGCCTCAGGATGAGAACTTTTAAAACCTACTCTCTTAGCAACTTCTAAATACACAATATGGTATTATTAACTATAGTTATCATGCTGTATATTACATTCCCAAAACCCATTTATCTTATAGTTGAAAGTTTATACCCTTTGACAACCTTTATCCATTTCCCTCACCCCCTGCCTCTGGCAACCACCCATACATTTCTGTCTCTATGCGTGCAGTCATTTTAGATTCCACATATAAGTGAGAACACACACTGTTTCTCTTTCTGTCTGGCTTATTTCTACTGAGCGTAATACCTTCAAGGTCCATCCATGTTGTCATAAATGGCAGGATTTCCTTCTTTCTTAAGGCTGAAAAACATCCAGGTGCATATATAAATCATATTGACACTTAGGTTGTTTGTTTCCATGTCTTGGCTTTTGTAAATAATATTGTAATGTATGTGGAAGGTGCAGTGGTCTCTTTCAGATAGTGATTTTGTTTCCTTCAGATATATACCCAGAAGTGGAACTGGATAATTTGGTAATTTTTTTTTTTTTAATATTTTGAGGAATCAGGGCACCTGAGTGTTACAATCAATTGAGCATCTGACTCATGATTTTGGCTCAGGTGTGATCTCAGGGTCGTGAGATTCAGCCCTTCATGGGGCTTCATGCTCAGCATGGAGTCTGAGTTTTTCTCTCTCCCTCTTACTCTGCCTCTCCTACTCATACTCTCTCTAAAATAAAGTAAAAAATATATATTTTGAGGAACATTCATGTTGGTTTTCACTGGCTGCACAAATTTATATTTCACCAACAGTGCAGTTTCCTTTCCTCCATATCTTCATAAACACTTGTTATCTCTTATCTTTCTGAAGATAGCCACTGTAATCTATATGAAGTGATATCTTGTGGGTTTTTTTTGCATTTCCATCATGATTAGTGACCTTGCACATATTTTTATTTGTGTTAGCTATTTGTATGTCTTATTTGAAAAAATATCTGTTCATAGCTTCAAATGTTTAATCAAATTGTGAGTTTGTTAGTTTACTATTACTTGTATGAGTTCTTTATATATTTTGGATATTAACTCCTCAGCAGGTACGTGGTTTGCAAATATTTTCTCTTATTCAGTAGATTGCCTTTTCATTCTATTAATAATTTTCTTTGCTTTGTAGAAGCTTATTAGTTTGATGTAGTCTCACTTGCTTATTTTTCTTTTTGTTGTCTTTATTTTTGGTGTTAAATTCAAAACAAATCATTGTTAAGACTGATATCCAGGAACTTACTCCATATGTTTTTGTTTTTGCTTCCCCTAAGGATTTTATGGCTTCAGGTTTTACATTCAAGTTCTTAATCCATTTTTAGTTGATTTATTCATGTTGAATTTATGTGTGATTATCCAAACTCTCAACATTCTGGGTCTTCACCACAGTCTTGATCTTGTCAGCATGTGAGCTCTGAGTGTGGACTGTTGTTTTAGATATTTTGATTCCTCGTTTGGATTCAATCAATTCTGGAATACATGAACTCTGAATAGGGGCAGACCTGTTTTTCCTTTGTGCTTCTAAGCTTCCTCATCATTTCCTCTTACTAAAACTCAGGGAGAATTATTTGCCTGATCAGTCTCTTCTTGTATCTAGGCATCCTGCAATTCCAATCCTCCCTTGTGGTCCAGAGAATTTTATAAGAATAAGCTGATTTCTCTTTATCCCTAAATACATCTTTCTGTACAGTCACCTTCATCTTCTGTCTGCTTTGCCTGGGCATGCCACTCTGTCCTTATGCTCCCATATAACAAGCTTTTTGATGTCCAAACTTCAATTCCCCAAGGCTTCTTGTGTCTACTACTCTTTGATAAACTCATATAAAAAAAGTATATTCCCCCCTGGGATTTCCTTGTTTTTACCATACAAGTAGTTATTTTTTGACATTGCCTATTCTAACAGGAAGTGGAGGTTTTCTCATAGGGATTTTAATATTATGATCCAATAATTACAATAGCAATAAAACTTTGTATTTCATGTTTTAATTTTTTAAGTTACTGCAAAATGTTACTGTTGAGTCCAGAAAATTACAAATAAGTGTGTTGGGCTAAAAATGTTTTTTTCATTAACCATGATTGAATTTCTTCTGGCTTCATTCAATTAGCAAATACTGAGTTTCTACTACAAGCATAGCATTATGATGGATACTGGAGGACCAGAAGTAAACAATGTAGTGAGACCATGTTTTTCTCTAAATACCAAAGGAATATTTCAGAAAAATAATGCTCAAAAAATAACATTTAAAAATAGAACTTATTTTCACCTGATAGTTAGAACTGAAGAGAAATTTCTAGTAAAGTCTCATGGAATTGAAATATCATCCCGTGGATTTGACGCAAGAATCAGAGTTTATAGTTGATGCTGACACATGTATTACTTTCCTCTGACACATGGAAAACTGATGAGTCTGAAAGTCTTTGAAATAATTTGTCCCTTGTCCTGTCACTCAGTTACTCAGATACGTAGTTGGATTGTGTGGGTTCTGCACATGCCTTCAGAGGGTTTAACATCTTCAAAAATTTGTCCTCCATTCTTTATTCTTAATAGTTTCCCAACTAAAATGTAACATGATGAGTCATTATTGCTTGAGATTAGAGACCTGAGTCCATACAATATAGCCAAGTGGTATATAGTCTCAAGGTATTCCAGCATTCAAGATATAGGACATGGGGCCCTAAGAAATCCCTTTAAGTCTTCTTCAGACCATCAAAAGGCTCAACAGAATAGGATTAGAAACCTCCTAGTTTGGTCATTAGATTATAAGTCAAAATTCATGTGTATGTGTGTGTGTGTGTGTGTCTACAAGCTCATGTGCATACATGCCAGTCCTGGATCAATAAAGTTTAATACAAGAAAATATAGATGATCATGCAGGTAATGTTCCAACAAATGAGGATGTTCTAATCATGTATCAAACATAAACAACACAAAAGATAAAAACGATAGTTTTTGTAAATGTTAAAAATTTCAGTTTTTCAGCAAGATGGCAGAGGAGGAGACCTAAATATCATCAGGTCATAGGAATTCATATAGATAGTTATCAAACCATTCTGAACACCTACAAATTCAACAGGAGATCAAAGAGAAGGAAAGCAGCAACTCTAGGAACAGAAAATTGACCACTTTCTGGAAGGTAGGACATGTGGAGAAGTGAATCAGAGGTGAACATGGGAAGATAGATGACAAGGGAGGGTCCAGCTCCCAGCAAGTGGTGGAGCAAGGGTGCACAAAATTGGTTCTTTTAAGTCTGCTCCAGGAGGGATGTCACTCCAGAGGCTAAGCAGGGGGTGAAACCTTTGTGGGGACAGTGTGGTCTCAGGACCTGCAGGGTCACAGAAAGACTGAGCGTGTCTGAGTGTGGCAGAGACCCATTTATCAGAGCAGGGAAGCTGACTAAGGAATGGAGCCTAGGAGGGGCTCTCAGCGCGGCGTTACCTTAAACCATGATCCAAGGCACAGTCACGCCACTACTAATCAAGCAGGGACACAACAAGTGGCAGATCTGGGGAGACTCACCTTCCTCCTCCAAGGGGGAGTGGTGTGGGAGTGTGCTGCAGGAATCTGCCACGTTTGGAGACTCCAGACGGGGCCATGTGCCAGAGATAGAGACACTTGGTCATAGGCCAGGTGAGCTTGGAGCACAGCTAGAGACCAGGGAGATGGGAGGGATTGACAGCTTCTCTCTGAGGGTGCACTGAGTAGTGGGGCCCAGAGCTCTCAGCTTCTCAGGGCTGGAGATTGGGAGGCCGCCATTTTCATTCCCATCCTCCAAAGCTCTATGGAAAGCATTCAGGGAACAAAAACTTCTGAAAGTGAACCCAAGCAGATTGTTTGGCCTGGCCCCTGGCAAGGGTGGTGAAATGCTGTCTCAGGCAAAGACACTTGAGAATCACGACAACAGGCCCCTCCCCCAGCAGATCAGCAAGAACAACCAGCCAAGACCACATTTATCGAACAATGAGAACTGCAAAACAGCAGCACTAGGGGAATAAAGAAAACAGAATTCATGGCTTCTTTCCCATGACTCTTTCGTCTTTCAAAGTTAAATTTTTAAAATCTTCATTAATTTTTTTCTATTTCTATTTCTAAAAATTTTTCTTCTTTCCCACTTAAACCTATTTTAACTATTTTATCTCATCAATACCTGTTTAAAAATCTTTTTTAATTTTCATTTTTATAGTTATATTCTATTCCTTCATTGTATGTAACCTTAATTTTTATATACATATTAGTTTTTCTTTCTTTAAAATTTTGGGATATAGTTTCTTTCTTTCTTTATTTTTTAAAGATTTTTAAAATTTATTTGACAGGCAAAGACTGTAAGTAGGCAGAGAGACAGGCAGAGAGAGGGGGGAGAAGCAGGCTTCCTGCCAAGCAGAGAGCCTGATGTGGCACTCAATCCCAGGACCCTGAGATCATGACCTGAGCCAAAGGCAGAGGGTTAACCCACTGAGCCACTCAAGCACCTCAGATATACATTCTTCTAACAGACCAGAATATACTCCAAATCTAGCCTATGGCTTTGTTCTAGTCTCCAACCTGATCACATTCTCTTTTTTAATTTTCTTTTTCTTTTCATAACCTTATCAATTTCTTTTTTTTTAAAGATTTTATTATTTATTTGACAGACAGAGACCACAAGTAGACAGAGAGGCAGGCAGAGAGAGAGAGGGGGAAGCAGGCTACCTGCTGAGCAGAGATCCCAATGTGGGGCTCGATCCCAGCACCCCGAGATCATGACCCAAGCTGAAGGCAGAGGCTTAACCCACTGAGCCACCCAGGTGCCCAATTCCTTTTAAAAAATCTTTTTAATTTTCATCTTTATAATCATATTCCATCCCCTCATCATGTTTACCCTTATTTCCATTTCCATATATTTACATATATAGAAATACATATATAGAAATTATATTATATATTATAATTATTATATATTATTATATATAATATATATTATTATATTATTATATTATATTATTATCATATCATATTATATTATTATATATAATATTATTATATATAATATAATATATATATTATTATAATTATTATATATTATAATATATAATATAATTTCTATATATGTATATTTAAATTCTATATTTTTATATATATATTTAAAATTTTGGGAGGCAGTTTCTTCTAACAGACCAAAAATACACCAAAAATCAAGTGCATAGCTCTGTTCTATTTACCAGGCTAATCATTTTTTTTCCCTTTCTTCTCCCCCCAGTTTTGGGTCTTTTCTTGTTTGATTACTGTAGATTTTTCTGAGGTCACTCTTACCATTTTAGCATTTTGTTCTCTCATTCATCTATTCTTCTCTGGATAAAAAAAGACAGGTGGAAAAGCTCACTTCAAAAAATAAAAAAGAAAAGAAAAGAAAAGACTAAGTGGCAGGACTGATGGCTAGTAAGATGTTCTATGTGGGCTTGAAAACACCATAGAAAATACTAGAAAATCCTTTTCTCGAGAAATAAAAGAAACTAAAATCTAACTAAGTAGAAATTTAAAAAGCTATTAATGAGGTGCAATAAAAAATGGAGGCTCTTACTGCTAGGATAAATGAGGCAGAAGAGAGAATTAGTGATATAGAAGACCAAATGATGGAGAATAAAGAAGTGGAGCAAAAGAAAGACAAACAACTACTGGACCATGAGGGGAGAATCAGAGAGATAAGGATACCATAGGACAAAACAATATTAGAATAATTGGGATCCCAGAAGAAGAAGAAAGAGAGAAGGTAGCAGAAGGCATATTGGAGCAATTTATGTCAAGGAATTTCCCTAATTTGGGGAAGGAAACAAGCATCAAAATTCAGGAGACACAGAGAACACCCCTCAGAATCAATAAAAATAACTGCATGCCCTGTCATCTAATAGTAAAAAAAGTCTCAGAGACAAAGAAAGCATCCTGAAAGCAGATTGGGAAAAGAGGCCTATAACACATTTCTACAATGGTAGAAATATTAGATTAGATTGGCAGCAGACCTATCCACAGAGACCTGGCAGGCCAGAAAGGACTGGCATGATCTATTCAGAGCACTAAATGAGAAAAATATGCAGCCAGAATACTTAATTGAACTAGGTTGTCATTGAAAATAGGAGAGATTAAAAAAAAAAAAATAGGAGAGATAAAAAGCTTCCAGGACAAACAAAAACTAAAAGAATTTACAAACACCAAACCAGCCCTACAGGAAATATTGAAAGGGGTCCTCTAACCAAAGAGAGAGCCTAAAAGTAACAGACCAGAAAGGAACAGAGACAGTATACAGTAATAGTCGCCTTAAAGGCAATACAATGGCACTATCTTCGTATCTTTCAACAGTTACCCTGAATGTAAAATGAGCCAAATGCCCCCAATCAAAAGACATAGGGTAATTCAACACACAAAAAACAGACAATCATATCAAAAAATGGGCAGAAGATATGAATAGACACTTCTCCAACAAAGACATACAAATGACTATCAGACACATGAAAAAATGTTAATCATCACTAGCCATCAGGTAGATTCAAATTAAAACCACATTGAGATACCACCTTATACCAGTTAGAATGGCCAAA
The DNA here is from genome assembly GCF_022355385.1 of Mustela nigripes. NCBI lineage: Eukaryota > Metazoa > Chordata > Mammalia > Carnivora > Mustelidae > Mustela > Mustela nigripes. Next base: position 114,592,941 of record NC_081560.1, on the reverse strand, counting down.
ATTAGCAAGACAGGAAACAACATGTGTTGGAGAGGATGTGGAGAAAGGGGAACCCTCTCACACTGTTGGTGGGAATGCAAGTTGGTGCAGCCACTTTGGAGAACAGTGTGGAGATTCCTCAAGAAATTAAAAATAGAACTTCCCTATGACCCTGCAATTGCACTACTGGGTATTTCCCCCAAAAATACAGATGTAGTGAAAAAAAGGGCCATCTGTACCCCAATGTTTATAGCAGCAATGGCCACGGTCGCCAAACTGTGGAAAGAACCAAGATGCCCTTGAACAGACAAATGGATAAAGAAGATATGGTCCATATACACTATGGAGTATGTGCCTCCATCAGAAAGGATGAATTGAAGTGTGTAAACCTGGTGATTCACAGACCTGTACCCCTGGGGATAAAAATATATGTTTATAAAAAATTAAAAATTAAAAAAATTTTTAATAAATAAATAAATAAAAGAAAGGATGAATACCCAACTTTTGTAGCAACATGGACTGGAAGAGATGATGTTGAGTGAAATAAGTCAAGCAGAGCGAGTCAATTATCATATGGTTTCACTTATTTGTGGAGCATAACAAATAGTATGGAGGACAAGGTGAGATGGGGAGGAGAGGGGAGTTGGGGGAAATTAGAAGGGGAGGTGAACCATGAGAGACTATGGACTCTGAAAAACAATCTGAGGGTTTTGAAGAGGCAGAGGGTGGGAGGTTGGGGTAACCAGGTGGTGGGTATTAGGGAGGGCACGGATTGCATGGAGCACTGGGTGTGGTGCAAAAACAATGAATACTTTTATGCTGAAAAGAAATTAAAAAAAATTTTTTTTTAAAGACATAGGGTATCAGAATGGGTAAATAAAATAAGACAAAACAAGACCGTTGATATGCTGTCTGCAAGAAACTCATTTTAGACCCAAGATACCTCCAGATTTAAATTGAGGGATGGAAAAGAATTTATCAGGCTAATGGACATCAAAAGAAAGCTGTGTGGCAATTCTTACAGCAGAAAAATTAGATTCTAAGCCAAAGACTATAATAAGAGAAGGGAAAGCATACTATATCATACTTACTTAACGGGTATGTCCAACAAGAAGATCCAACAATTGTAAATATCTGTGCCCCTCACATGGGAGCAGCCAACTATATAAGCCAATTAATAACAAAATCAAAGAAACACATCAACAATAATACAATATTAGTAGGGGATTTTAACACCCTCTTCACTGGAATGGACAGATCATCTAAGCAAAAGATCAATAAGGGAAAAAAGGCTTTAAATAACACACTGGACCAGATGGACATCACAGACATATTCAGAACATTCCATCCCAAAGCAACAGAATACACATTCTTCTCTAGTGCACATGGAACATTCTCCAGAATAGATCACATGCTGGGTCACATATCAGGTCTCAACTAGTACCAAAAGATTAGGATCATTCCCTGCATATTTTCAGAACACAATGCTTTGAAACTAGAAATCAATCACTAGAGGAAAGTTGGAAAGAACTCAAATACATGGAGGCTAAAGAGCATCCTACTAATGAATGAATGGGTCAACTAGGATATTAAAGAAGAATTTTTTAAAAATCATGAAAACAAATTAAAATGAAAACTCAACTGTTCAAAATAATTGGGATGCAGCAAAGACAGTCCTAAAAGGAAAGTATATAGCAATACAAGCCTTTCTCAAGAAACAAGAAAGGCCTCAAATACACAACCTAACCCTACACTTAAAGAAGCTGGAGAAATAACAGCAAAGAAAGCCTAAACCCAGCAGAAGAAGAGTAATAATAAAGATGAGACCAGAAATCAATGAGATAGAAACCAAAGGAACAGTAGAATAGATCAGTAAAACTAGGAGCTGGTTCTTTGAAAGAATTAGTAAGATTGATAAACCCCTGGCCAGACTTATCAAAAATAAAATAGAAAGGACCCAAATTAATAAAATCATAAATGGAAGAGGAGAGATCACAACCAACATTAAAGAAATACAAACAATTATAAGACCATATTACCAGCAACTACACACCAGCAAATTTGACAATCTGGAAGAAATGGATGCATTCCTATAGATGTCTAAACTACCAAGACTCAGCTAGGAAGAAATAGAAAATCTGAACAGACTCAAAACCAGTAAGGAGATTGGGAAGCAGTCATCAAAAATCTCCCTACAAATAAGAGTCTAGGGCCCAATGGCTTCCCAGGGGAATTGTACCAAACATTTAAAGAAGAATTAATACCTATTCTCCTGAGACTGTTCCAAATAAATAGAAATGGAAGGAAAACTTCCAAACTCATTTTATGAGGCCAGCATTACCTCGATCCCAAAGCCAGAAAAAAACTCCAAAGGAGAATTACTGACCAATATCCCTGATGAATATGGATGCAAAAATTCCCACCAAAATACTACCCAATAGGATCTAACAATAGATTAAAAGGATTATTCACCACGACCAAGTGGGATTTATTCCTGGGCTGTGAGTTGGTTCAACATCTGCCAATCAATCAATGTGATACAATACATTAATAAAAGAAAAAACAAGAACCATATGATACTCTCAATAGATGCTGAAAAAGCATTTGAGAAAGTACAGCATCCTTTCTTGATCGAACTCTTCACCATGGAGGGATAGAGAGTACATACCTCAAATTCATAAAAGCCATCCATAGTGAATACCATTCTCAGAAAAACTCTCTGTTTTCCCCCTAAGATCAGGAACAAAGCGAGCTGTCTACTATCACCACTGCTATTTAACATAGTATTAGAAATCCCAGGCTTAGCAATCAGACAAGAAGAAGAAATAAAAGACATCCAAATTGGCAGAGAAGTCAAACTCTCACTCTTGGCAAGTGATATGATACTTTATGTGGAAACCCAAAAGACCCCATTCCAAAACTGCTAGAACTCTTACAGGAATTCAGTAGAGTGTCAGGATATAAAACCAATGCATAGAAATTAGTTGCATTTCTATACACCAACAAAAAGACAGAAGGAAGAGAAATTCAGGAGTTGATCCCATTTACAACTGCAACCAAAGCCATAAGATACCTAGGAATAAACCTAAGCAAAGAGGTAAAGAATCTGTATTCAGAAAACTATAGAGTGCTCAAGACAGAACTTGAGGAAGACACAAAGAAATGGAAAAACACTCCATGCTCATGGATTAAAGGAACAAATATTATGAACATGTGTATTCTACATAGAGCAATCTATACATTTAATGCTATCCCTATGGAAATACCATAAACTTTTTTCAAATAAATGGAACAATCTTAAAATTTATATGGAAAAGAAAGGACCCCAAATATCCCTAGGAATGTTCACAAAGAAAACCAAAGTTGATGGTATAGAATTCCAGACGTCAAGCTCTATTACAAAACTGTAGTCCTCAAGACAGTATGGTACTGGCACAAAAACACACATAGATCCATGGAATAGAACCCAGAAATGAACCCTCAACTCCATGGCCAACTAATCTTTGCCAAAGAAGGAAGGAATGAATGTCTGATGGAAAAAAGACAGCCTCTTTAACAAATGGTGCTCGGAAAATTGGACAGCTACATGCAGAAGAATAAAACAGGACCATTTCCTTACACCACACATAAAAATAGACTCAAAATGAATGAAAGACCTCAATGTGAGACAGGAATCCATCAGAGTCCTTGAGGAGAACACAGACAGCAACCTCTTCGACCTCAGCTGCAGCAAAGTTTTTCCTAGAAACACCGCCAAAGGCAAGGGAATCAAGAGCAAAACTGAACTATTGGGACTTCATCAAGATCAAAAGCTTTTGCACAGCAAAGGAAACAGTCAACAAAACCAAAAGACAACTGACAGAATAGGAGAAGATATTTGCAAATGACCTATCAGATCAAGGACTAGTGTCCAAAATCTGTAAAGATCTTATCAAACTCAACTCCCAAAGGACAAATCATCCAATCAAGATGTGGGCAGAAGACATGAACGACAATTCTGTAAAGAAGATATCCAAATGGCCAACAGACACATGCAAAGGTCCTCAACATCACTCGGCATCAGGGAAATACAAATCAAAACTGCAGTGAGATAATACCTCACACCAGTCAGAATGGCTAAAATTAAGCAGTCAGGAAATGACAGGTGTTGGAGAGGATGTGGAGAAAGGGGACCCTCCTATACTGTTGGTGGGAGTGCAAGCTGGTGTAGCCACTCTAGAAGAGAGTATGGAGGTTTCTCAAAGAGTTGAAAATAGAGCTACCATATGACCCAGCAATTGCACTACTGGGTATTTACCCTAATGATACAAATGTAGTGATCCAAAGGGGCACATGCACTCAAATGTTTATAGCAGCAATGTCCACAATAACGAAACTATGGAAAGAACCTAGATGTCCATCAACAGATGAATGGATAAAGATGTGGGATATGGAGATGTGTGTGTGTGTGTGTTTGTGTGTGTGTGTGTGTGTGTATATATATATATATATATATATATATATATATATATATATATGAATACTATATACTATTCATATATATATATGAATACTATGCAGCCATCAAAAACGCCCACAAAAATCTTGCCATTTGCAACAATGTGGATTGAACTAGAGGGTATTATACCAAGCAAAATAAGTCAATCAGAGAAAGACAATTATCATATGGCCTCACCGATATGAGGAAACAAGACAGAGGATCATAGAGGAAGGGAGGGAAAAATGAAACAAGATGAAACCAGAGGGGGAGACAAACCATAAGAAACTCTTAATCTCAGGAAACAAAATGAGGTTTACTGGAGGGGAGGGAGTGGGAGGGATAGGGTGACTGGATGACGGACATTGGGGAGGGTATATGCTATGGTGAGAAAAATAAAATAAATAAATAAGTTAAAAATAAATAAAAATAAAATACTATAAAGAGATCATTTATTTATTCAAAAAATTTGTTTTTCAACCACTCAATGAAAGGAATGTAACAAAAACAGATTAAGAAACTTGTATAAATGACTTTTCAAATCAGTAAGAAAAAGATGACCACTCCAGTAGCAAATGATTTATAAAAAAGGGTGACAGAAATCTTTAATATGAGTATTACATATTATTTAATCTTGCTGGCATCCACAGAAATATAAATTGCAATAATATAAAACTATCTCCTATCAACTTGCTAAAGATTTTTTTTAAATGCTTAAAATGGCATGTGGCGACTATTTACAGAAAAAAATTCTTTTTATTATTTTTTAAATTAATTAATTAACCTGTTTATCTTCCTATTTTTTAATAAGCTCCACATCCAACATGAAGCCCCATGTGGGGCCTGAACCCATGACCCTGAGACCCAGCCCTGAGCTAAGATCAAGTAGTCAAAGGCTTAACCGAGCCACCCAGGCACCCCAGAAATAAATACATTCTTCTTGATTAAAATGTGTTTTGTAAAATTATTTTGGGATGAATTTAATTTCTGCCATTAACATTTTGCATATCATTTGTCTTCTAAGCTTAAATATGATTTGCATAATGCTACCCATCTAGGAATTGAGACCTTGGGAATATTTTTTTAAACTTATATGTAAACTTGAGTATAGTTGACACAGAATGTTACATTGGTTTCAGGTGTACAACATAGTGATTCAACTTCTCTATATGTTACGTCATATTCACAGGTGTAGCTACCATCTGTCACCACAGAACTCTATTACAGTAGCATTGACTATATTCCCTATGCTCTGTCTTTTACTCCCTTGACTTAATCATCATAGCTAGAAACCTGTATCTCTCACTTCCCTTCACTCAGTTTTCCCACCCGCTAACCCCTTTTCCTCTGGTAACCATCTGTTTCTTCACTGCATTCATAGGTTTGATTCTGCTTTTTGTTTGTTAATTCATTTTTTCTAAGATTCCACTTATGAGTAAAATCTTATGGCATTTGTGTTTCTCAATCTGAATTATTTCACTTATCATAATACCCTCTTGGTCCATCTGTTTTCCCGCAAATGTCACAATGTCACCCTTTTAATAGCTGCATAATACTCCATTATATATGTATCATACATCTTCTTTTTCCATTCATCTATCAATGAACACTTATGTTGCCTTTATATCTTGAGTATTGTAAATAATGCTGTCATAAACGTAAGGGTGTAGATGTCTTTGAAAAAGTGTTTTGTTTGCTTTTGATAAATACCCAGTAGTGGAATTATTGGATTGTATGGTATTTCAATTGTTAATTTTTTGAGGAACCTCTATGATCTTCTCCATAGTAGCTGCACCAGTTTGCATTCTCACCAATAGTATGTGAGGAATCTTTTCTCTACATCCTCTCCCACACTTGTTATTTTTTTATTTTTGTCTTGTCTTTTTGATGTTAGTCATTTTGACTAGTATAAGGTTACATCTCATCATGGTTTTTATTTGCATTTCAAGACCTTAGGATTTAAAGAAAGTTTGTGGTCACAGCTGCAGACACATTTTTGAACAGTGAACTTCAGGCAAACTTTTGCACTGAGAGAAATATACATACTTATATTCATTCATTCGCATGTGTATGTGTGTGTGTGTGTGTGTGTATGGTCTATATCCTTTTATTATTTCTACAGCTAACTTTAAAACATGGTCATTGTTTAATCCTATCTTAGATAATAGAATTTTAGGCCTAAGAACACAAAGTTTCATCTTATGAGAAAATACACATTTAGGAAGAAAATATAGTTTCTTCAATAAATGGTATTAAAAAAAACCTAGATATCCATACACAAAAGAATGATTGGAACTTTGTGTTATACCATGCACAAAAATCACTCTAAATGGATTAAAGACTGAAACATAGGACATAAATCCATAAAAATCTTAGAAGACGTGGGTGAAAATGTCTTCAATATTAGTCTTGGCAATGATTTTTTTTTTTAATTTGACACTAAAAGCAAAGGAAACAAAGGCAAACATAAACAAGTGGGACTACATCAAACTGAACAGTTTCTGCACAGCAAAGAAGACCATCAACAAAATGAGAAGGTGACCCACAGAATGGAAGAAATATTTGCAAACCCAGATTTCTTAGGAGGCTAATATATACAATGTATAAGGAATTCATACAACTCAATAGCAAAAAACAACCCAAACAACCAAAAATCCCAATCCTATATAAAAATGGGCAAAGAGCCTGAATAGACATTTTATGAAGAAGGCATACAAAAGGATACAAAAGGCTTATGGGGGCAAGGGGCACCTGGGTGGCTCAGTTGGGTAAGCACCTGACTCTTGATTTCAGCTTAGGTCATGATCTCAGGGTCATGGGATCTAGCCCTACATCAGTTCAGTGCTCAGTGAGGGGTCTGCTTGTCCCTCTCCCTCTGCTCTCTCCTGCTCCTGCTCTCTCTCTCAAATAAATATATAAATCTCTTTTTAAAAGGCCTACAGGTACATTAAAAAAATGTTCAACTTGACTCATCATCAAGGAAATGCAAATCAAAATCACAATGAGATATCACCTCATACCTGTTACTAAAATGTCAAAAAATAACAAGTGCTGGCAAAGATGGGAGAAAAGGGAAATTTCCTTTTTCTTTCTTTCTTTCTTTTTAAAAGGTGTACCATTGCAGGTGCTTTGGTGGCTCTGTTGGTTAAGCATCACTCTTAATTTAAGCTGGTGTCCTGATCTCAGGGATCAAGCCCCACATTGGGCTCTGTGCTCGGTGGAGCATCTGCTTCCCTCCCTCTCCCTGTTACCCCCCTGTTTGTGTGCTCTATCTTTCTTTCGCTTGTAAATAAATAAATCTTTTTTTTTTTTTTTTTTTGAAGTGTACCCTATGTACTGTTGGCGGGAATATAAATTCTTACAGCCATCAAAGAATAAAGTATGGAGGTCTCTCAAATTAAAAAAATGACTCTAAAAATAGAACTACCATATGATTTAGCAACCCTCCTTTTGGGCATATAGTTAAAGGAAATGAAATTAGTATCTGGAGGAGATAGTGGCATTCCTATGTGCATTTCGCATTATTCACAATAGTCCGTGTGTGTGTGTGTGTGTATTCAGTCTTTAAATTGAGGAAATTCTGCTATTTGTGACAACACAGATTAACTTGGAGGACACTGTGCTAAGTGAAATAAAACAGACACAGAAAGAGAAACATTGAATGATCTTATTTACAGAATTTTTTTTCCCAACAATTTACAGTCTAGTCAATCCATTTAGCTCTTTGTCTTCTCTGTTGGTCTTATATATGCTTTTAGCAATTCTCAGATATTAAGCATAGGGTAAGGAGGGTGATAAAGAATCTTACAGAACAGTCTTTGCCTGACCTATCATTTTTTAAAAATCTATTTGTTCATCACATTCTGCACTTTACTGATATACTTCTAATAGTCTAAGCAAAGTCTCTCTGGAAGCAGAGGAGGTAGGAAAGGAGAAACGAGTGTTAATAAATCAGTAGGTAACTAGAAAGTTAAATGTCTAAAAGCTTGGAAATGTCTTTACTCAGAAGTCTTCTACATCATAAGATTTAAGTGCTTTTCAAATATGTTTCTCCACATTGGAATTCAATACTGAGCTTAAGGATAATCCCACAGTCTATAACGACTGGTACTTATTTAATCAACTTTAATTTTATTGATTGTCACATAAAATGTATTACTCCAAAATTTCCTTGGCAAGTTTGTTTGAATAGTTATTTAAAAATTGTCCATAGGTTATTTAGAAAACTGTCCACATTCTTTAAAATGTCTATTTAATCATTTTAATATTTTCCAATGAAATTAAAGGTACAATATAGGATAGGAAGTATAATAAAACCTTAATTTGAAACAAGTACCCATTTTATTTTTTTAAACTGTATATAATTCAGATATTTCTGGGAATTCAATAGATTCTACAAAGGTCATATTAATTTTAAAATGTATCTAAAAGTTTCAGGAGAAGATAAAACAATCATTTATTTTGAAAAGCAAACAAAATCATGATAAACTAAAAAATAACTGAGTTTATTTGTAAATCTTGATCTAAAATAATCTTTGGCAGGTCTTCCACATAGGGAATTACTTTTTTTTTTAAAGATTTTATTTATTTATTTGACAGAGATCACAAGTAGGCAGAGAGGCAGGCAGAGAGAGAGAGAGAGGAGGAAGCAGGCTCCCCACTGAGCAGAGAGCCCGATGTAGGACTCAATCCCAGAACCCTGAGATCATGACCTGAGCCAAAGGCAGAGGCTTAACCTACTGAGCCACCCAGGTGCCCCCACATAGGGAATTATTAATTTGAAGTCTACGTAATGAAGTGAGCAAGTACTTAAAGAAATAAACTTAGCTGGGTTGAAAATAGAATGAAGTTTCTTAAGTACATTTTATTTCTGTTAGAACATAAAATCTTTTTATTAAAATGTTTAGCTACACATGGGGGAAGAATCAGCAGAAGACTTGTAATATAAACTGGTAGATGCATGCTCTTTTGATTTTTTTAACCTTAAAAATAAAAGTGCTAGTTATTTCACTTGATTTTTTTAACCTTAAAAATAAAAGTGCTAGTTGTTTCCCTAGCACAACATAGGCTATTTGGGAATAAAAGAGCAGTACAATCAGAGAAAAACAAGCTAGACAAAACCATAGGCATGTGGGGGTGAGGGGCAGCAAAGGAGAGGCTTTTGGGGGCAGTAAGTTGGGAAGGCTGTTAAAAACCAAAGTCCATTGGAATAAACTGGGAGTTTGAAGTATGGTGGCTTCTCATTGGCTGAGCTGTTGCCCCAGGGAATTTGGAAATCATTCCTGGCTGGGGCTGGAATAGTAGGGCAGTATCTGAAGCAAGGTCAAATCCATCTCTTCCTTCAATTGACTACTAGTGAAGGTGTGAGAGCTCTCCCTACTGAAACCTCCAGGCTCCATTTCAGTGAGATTTCCCAATCCTAACATTTACAATTTCAGATCAGCTGTCTTACTTCCTCCTCATCTTCCTGAGTTCTAGAAGCTAACAGAACCTTCTCTGTGAGGCTCAGATGAAGAGTTGGCATGAATGTTTTCAAGTCAAATATTCAATGACCATTTAAACGGGGAGTAAATCAGCTGAGAACAAAAAGGAACTGTGAGACGCTTGTGGACCAGTAACTGGAATATCAGTTGTCACGTACGCAGTGTGGTGTGGGTACGCATGCACAGATGATCTTTAGCAGGAGAGCTAGGCCTTCATTCCCTCTCATGAAGAGCTTCCCTTTAAGAATAAGAACTAGCATATTTGGGACATGATCTTCACTTAGTTTGGTCCCAATCTTCATTCCCTCTCATGAAGAGCTTCCCTTTAAGAATAAGAACTAGCATATTTGGGACATGATCTTCACTTAGTTTGGTCCCAAT
>NC_081560.1:114522953-114582611 GCF_022355385.1 Mustela nigripes | reverse complement strand
TTAAGTCTGTGTAATAATATAAGACTTACATCAAATGTTGAGGTTTAACTGGGAGTTTTCTCCTTCAATTTTTTTCTTCTTCATAAAATCATACTGGCTCAAAATGTATACGAGAATTCACTCTCCAGTGTTGGAAGAAATTCAGACTTATTCTAACCCTTGTTGGTAATGGAAGCTGAGATGGTGGCCTTCACACAAGGAGCAAAAATTCTTATTTCAATCCTAATTTATTTTCATAATATTCCATTGCTAAAGAATAAGCTTTTCCCCATCTAAATTTGAGATCTATTGAGGCAGAACACGATGAATGATTGGCTGTAAGCCCAGTAAATTATGAAAAGAGCTGGATTTCTGGGGCGCCTGGGTGGCTCAGTGGATTGAGCCGCTGCCTTCAGCTCAGGTCATGATCCCAGGGTCCTGGGATCGAGCCCCGCATGGGGCTCTCTGCTCTGTGAGGATCCTGCTTCCTCCTCTCTCTCTGCCTGCCTTTCGCCACTTGTGATCTCTGTCTGTCAAATAAATAAATAAAATAAACCTTAAAAAAAAAAAAAAAGAAAAGAGCTAGATTTAAGCCTTAGCATTACCTATCTTGGTGCAATCATGTCATTCTGTAAGATTATTTAGATGTTTAGAAATATTTAATAGTTTAGAAGGGCATGCAAAAGTAAAGGAAAATTAATTTAACTTTGTATGATCTTTAATAATTGTTAAGATCCTTGATTGCTCTCCTGTTGGACAAAAATTTACAGTGGAAACTACTTAAAAAGGAGGAAATGATAGTAATTCATAATTAAATATGACAATTTTCAAGGTTAATTAATATTACTGAGGTTAATCCCAATATAATGTAAGCAGTCAGTTAAATAAATTAAACACTTAATAGCCTGAGGGAAATGAAAATTTGGGGATGTTCAAGTGTCTTAGTTTGAGTTAAGATGCAACAATGAATATTGTCATTTATATACGAAAGTCTCTAAGATGAGACTATTGTGAACTGAATTGCTTTTATGGATGTTAAAACTTCACTAAGAAATATGTGCAGATAAAAAATTACTTTTGTATTGGTCAGAATGCTAGAACATATTTTTCAAAAGCACCAAGTTTATTCAATTCTTACAAGTATGTAAAGCAAGTTTTTCATCTTTATTTTAATCTTTGGATATAATCCCTGAGTTATATGTACTGTACGTATAGAGTACACATAGATAGTGGTAGTATAACTTTTATAAGTCTTATTTCAGAAAAACATGCAAAGAAGCTAAGCAGTGTTCTGTATGTTTCTACATATATGATATAATTCTTAAAGAAAGACATATGATTGGATTAATCAGAATTTTAGTCTTTTAAGACCCATGCTATACTCAAATGAATTATCTTCCATACCCATGTATAGTCTATTCCTTCATTGACATTGGGTTTGGCCATGGGACTGCCTTTAGACAATGGTCAATGAGTGAATGTGACACAGATGGAAACTTAATAGAGCTTATGCATTGGTTTTGAACTCTCAAAATACTTCCATAAGACCACTATTTAAAGATACCCCATCTCACCTACTGGAAGATGAGAGTTCACAAGGGGAATTGAGGTGCTCTGTCCAATAGCCAGAAACAGAGCCAGCTGCAGCCATGAGCATGATTCTGGATGAGAAGAACTGCCTAGCTAAGTCCATCCTAACTGACGATTTTCAAAATCACAAGCTAGTAAACGAGTATTATTTAAACTCAGTAAATGCTAAAAGACACATCAAAAATCTTTATCATCATTAGCTGTCGGGGATATTCAACCCAAAACCACATTAAACCACCTTATACCACCTTAAACCAGTTAGAATGGCCAAAATTAGCAAGACAGGAAACAACACGTGTTGGAGAGGATGTGGAGAAAGGGGAACCCTCTTACACTGTTGGTGGGAATGAAAGTTGGTACAGCCACTTTGGAAAACAGTGTGGAGATTCCTTAAGAAATTAAAAACAGAGCTACCCTATGACCCTGCAATTGCACTACTGGGTATTTACCCCAAAGATACAGAGGTAATGAAAGAAAGGGCCACCTGTACCCCAATGCTCACAGCAGCAATGACCACAGTCACCAAACTGTGATAAGAGCAAAGATGCCCTTCAACAGACAAATGGATAAAAAAGATATGGTCCATATATACAATGGAATATTATGCCTCCATCAGAAAGGATAAATATCCAACTTTTGTATCAACATGGATGGGACTGGAGGAGATTATGCTGAGTGAAATAAGTCAAGCAGAGAGAGTTAATTATCATATCCAATTCCTTATGGGACACAAGGAATAACATGGAGAACATTAAGAGAAGGATAGGAGAAGTAAGTTGGGGGAAATCAGAGAGAGAGATGAACCATGAGAGACTATGGGCTCTGAGAAACGAACTGAGGGTTTGGGGGCGGGTTGGATAAGCCTGGTGGTGGGTTTAAGGAAGGCATGTATTGCATGGAGCACTGGGTATGATGTATAAACAATGAATCTTGGGACACTGAAAAATTAAAATAAAGGTAAAAAAAATAAAATCAGTAAATTTTGGAGTGATTTGTTGAGCCTCCACAGACAACTTACATAGACCCACATTTTCCTGACTTAACTTTTATCTTTTACATCAATCATTAACTGGATAGTCTGGCTATATAGCTCATTTCCTTTCCTGGATCATAAAGGGGAAGAGATGTAAGGCACATGTGTTGAGAAAGAGAGATATAGTATGACAAAAAGTCTGAGTCATACACAGCTTAATAAACTCAGAGATATTTACGGGTAAGGTAATGAGTTGTAAGGGATATTAATCTAAGAATTCATGGAGCACAAATCCTGTGTCCCTCACTGCATCACCTTAGCTAAGTTAAGCCTTTTCCTTTTCTCTAAATGAACAGATGATTTTAAATGCCTTTTATTCCCACTTAAACAATTTTATCTTGTAGAATCAGAGCATGTATTCTTACTGATTTGTTTCATGATTCAAATTTAATTGGTTATTTGAATGTGAAAATTGATTTTTTAATTGATTTTACATAGATATAGTAAATAATATCTGTTTACAAAATAAATCTCAAGAAATAATCATCTCTAAAACAATCTTCCACAGTACATTTTCATCTTATAAAACTGCGTATTATAGATATATTATCAGACTAAATCAGCAATAATGAAGCCACATTTACAATTCAGCCAATTAACTGTCATATGGTCTATGAGGTAGCTTTGTGTGAGATTTTTCACATGATTTATTAAGGAATCAATGTGAATTCATAGAAGTATCACAAAACCTCTGAAAATATTGTAAACTAACAAAAGAAATTAGAAGTTTTTTTCTTCCCCATCTTTTTCTACAAGTTTAATATATTCCTTTTACAACAACTGGTAGGAATGGGTATAATAAATATATTAATTAATTTGCTTTGGATGAATGAAAAAAATCACCTCTACCTTAGTTTTCTGAGTCTCTTGAGCAGTTTTCTCTAATAATTTATCATTCAATCACTGTGGTATGGGGATCTGGAAGGAATGCAGATTAAGGTATTCACTCAACAAATGCTTTTTCAGTGTCTCAGCACTGTCCTATGTTCCAGAGATACAAAACTGCACAAAATGGGCAAAAACTCTAATCTGTCAGGGTTTATATACTGATTAAGTTCCAAACAATAAATTGTCTTACAGTTGCCCCACAGAAAACAAGATTAATAACCTTCAACTCAAAATTGGTTCAATGTTGAAATGATGATCCTATGCTCCTATGCATACACCAAGACATATAAAAGGTCACTCACAGACTGAAACTTTCTGGTCTCAGAAAATGTGCAGATGGTCCCAAATGTTGGCCCAGGAATTTTCTAGGATTAAGATAACTGCTGGAAATTTGGCCAACTGTGCTGATCCTTGGCAATTGTCCTTGGTCAGGGACAGTCTTATTAAGGATTGGACAAGGGCAAACCTCCTGGGTCCATCACTTTCAGTGGTGACACTGTTTAGTAAAGTATACAGACCACCTTTTCTTTTACTTAGTTGATCCCAAAGGACCCTCCAGGTGGTCACTGAGTCCAGGAGAGAGATGACCTCCTCCAACACCATTGCTTGTAACAAAGGAAGTCACTTCTTTCTGTGAAATATGCCAGAGATTTTCTCCTATAAGTATCATTTTCATGTCAGTAAGAAAGCTTCTGTGACTATATTAAATCTGTGAGTGCTGCCTCCATGTCCCAAAACATAATAGGCAGGTGGGTTCCAATGATCATCAATTAGAACCCATTAGCTTCAGTCTCTCAAATGCTCCATGTGCAACTTGCAATGATTGTGCTAACAAAATGTTTCTGGAGTCAGATTAGGTGGTGTTTTGAGCAAGAAGACTTTGGACACCTCATGGCCACTGTGGGTAGTCCAGAGACTTCAGGATGCATGAAAGCTGCCAAATCCTTTACAGTGAAGGAATGTCTGAAGAATGCCAATGGTAGTTCTTTTTATCGCATTTCAGAAAGATCCTAGACCCTTTGTTACTGAAGACTCCATTCAAAGTAGACCAATTTAAGATTAACAGTACCAGTGCACTTAAGTAAAGTTTGTAAGTGAGGAACATACTGGTTCTTGAAGCTAAAAAGGTCTAGATGATGTTGGGCTTGTTTTAACATTCTGAGTTCTGCCAAAGTCAATAGTTGTTTCTATTTTTTTTTTTTTTAAGATTTATTTACTTATTTGACAGGCAGAGATCACAAGTAGGCAGAGAGGCGGGTGGTGGGGAGAAGCAAGCTCCCCACTGAGCAGAGAGCCAGATGTGAGGCTCAATCCCAGGACCCTGGGATCATGACCTGAGTCGAAGGCAGAGGCCTTAACCCACTGGGCCACCCAGGTGCCCCTCAATAGTTGTTTCTTGACAGTGTCAGGGATGGAGGAGTATTTGACTTACCAAGTAATGCCCAGGAATTTAACCAAGATGGTAGGGCCTTGTGCAATGGGTAGGGTTATAAGCCATCTCTTCTTGGGAGCTACTTTGCCAATTATACTTTGTATGTTCTGAGTGTGTCAAATGAATCTCCTCAGAAAAGGATGTCCTCAATGTAATGTCATTCCCATAATCCTAGGGAAAGTAGGTTGTGACTACATGCAAAGGTGGTATGAGTGGGAGGTGTTGTTAAGATACCATATGGGTAGCCACGTAAATTGACTAAGAAGTTACTGAAGTAGGCACTGAATGAAACATATTTGCCAAATTTATAAAGCTAAATATTTTCCAGTTGATGATTTCATGGAACCAGTAATTTCAATAATAGGGGGTATGGGGAGCTTTAATGGAAGAAACCATGCTATTAAGGGTTTGAAAATCCACTGTTAGATACCATTCATTTTTATTAGGTTTGATCTCTGGTAACATGGGGTTATTCAATGACAAGATAGGTAAAATGGTTCCTGCCTTAAGTAGGTCTCTGTGACAGGTGGCTCTTATATTATGGGTCTTGATTTCCGTATGCTTTGTTTTAATCTATGTTCAGGCATAATAACTAATTTGTCCTAGTTTGTAAAAATGTGTGTGACATTGAATAGACCCCAACTACTCAGCTGGGAGCACATTTATGGCAATAAAATAAGGACAGTTTTTATATTTTATGTGCTCCACATGATTGTTCTGTTCTAAAGAGGAATGAGGGTGGAGAGAAACTGTAAAGATAATAAAATTTAGGGTAATAAATGGAATAGATGGACATGTCAAACATGATTAGGAACCTATAAAGAGGTATGCAAATGATAGCCCATTTAATAGTACATTTACTTATTTGACATATTTCAGGAGAATGGGGCAATGATGCAGTGGTTGGAGTTTTGCTTTTACATAGTTTAGAAACTTATAGCTGAAGACATGATTTAGACCCTCACAGGGATCTCCCTCACAGAGGCATAACTACTCTTGTGGCTCAGTACTAGTAATTAAGAAATGGCACAAAATGTTTTAGTATTTCTCTCTTTGATCTGTTACTACCAAAGAAATAAAGAAAAACTTAAAATTTCTTAATTTCTCTTCCTGTCCCTGCATCATAAAGGGGTTATGTTGTTAATAAAGTGTAAAACATTTAATATTAATACATCTCAAGTTTAAATACTTCCTAGCCTCATCAATTAACTTTGAAAAAAAACTTTGGTTTTCTTTAGTGTGCTTGTTTTACCTCTAAATTCACAGAGATGAAATGTTTTACAGAGTTCCCAGTATGGATAAATCTCTGCAATTGTTCCCTTTAATACAATGAGAACATATGGTCCTCCTTCTTCTCATGAGCCGTATTCTCAAGAAGAAGAAAACCTCAGTATTTGAGGACCTACTGTGTGGCAAGCATTGAACACAACATTAAAAAAAATTAATCTTAAATGTGACAAAACACATTTCGTATGATCAGGAAACGGAGATTTCATGAAAGCTAAGACTTAGAAGAGGATGGGCTAGTCAGTGGGGTTGTAAGCTTTTGGACCTCCATTTGAATGATCCCCCATGACATCTCCTTTCCTCTACAAAGTTCTGCTTCCACTGTCAGTGAGTCACTGTTGGTCCCGTTGCCAACAGATCATAACTGAAGTTCACTAATAGCATACAGAGTCATCTGTCAAATTATTTGGCGTTTTATTTGATCATTATAATTACTCATACTCTGAACTATGTCAGGAAAGGCAATATAAATATAACCAAAGAGTAGCCAGAAGAGATCCACACTGCAAAAGCAATTGTCTTGGAATCAGGATACATAATTCAAATTCCCGCCTACACCACTAGCTTCCTGACTTTGTCCAATTTATTTAATCCCTCTGGCGTTTAGGTTTCTAAAGGAACTTTCTGCTCTAAAATTCTGATTTCTTATCTTCAATTTATTAGACTTATCTATGATTACTCAGGGATGAAGTAAACTCATAAGTTAACTGAATATTTTTACAGAATATTTAATAATTCATTTTTACAAATATCCAATGTATTAGTTCAGTAAACACTTCATTTTTTTGAGAGAGAGAGAAGGGGCAGAGGGAGAAGGAAGGAGAGAGAGAATGTTAAGTAGCTTCCATACCCAGCACAGAGCCTGAAGTGAATTTTAATCATGATCTGAGCTGAAATTAAGAGTCAGACACTTAACCAACTGAACCAGCCAGGTGTCCCTAGAAGATACTTTTCAACTCAGTTTCTTATCTCTGGATCAAGTTCTCTTAGAACTCTTGTCATATTGTCAGTTAAGGACAAGCTGTGCTTTGGAAATTATAATGCCCCTCAAAGGTGGAGCCTCAAAATTTAGAGGTAGGCCTGAAATGCCACCTTCTGGAGTTCAACAGAGTAAAAATAAAAGGAATGAAAAATAAGTCATAGCAAATTTCTCCCAATGAGATAAAATAAAGCGGTGAGTCATAAATGTCACTAAAGATAATAAATTTTTTTAAAAAGTTTTGTATTTAGTAAAATAAATGCTCAATAATATTAATTCTGAATGTTGGAATCACTTTAGTTTTTACATGTGCAATGTGAAACAACTTGTGAACACAAAAAATTTTGATTACTAAAAGTTAAAGATGTCCATCAATATTTTAAATACAATAAATATTTATATGACGTTAATGTCCGTTAATCATCTTTTTAAGAACTGAAGGGAGTTGAAATCCAAATTGCTAACAGCACAATTTAGGCATGCTTACCTCTTAATTAAGTCTTTATGGCAAATATCGATCAAACTATTATAATTTGTAACACCATTCCTTAAGAGCACTCAAGTTCTGTTACCTGTATTCTGTATTAACTAAAGGTTTCCTCACATCAATTTGGACTCCAGCTAGATTTTTTTAATTAAATGGTAAGCATGCTGATTAGCTAATGCAGTAAACTTGTCAGTTATAACTCAGTATAAATAAATAAAATAAAACATTGGTTCATCATTCAAGAGTAATTAATCCTCCAGTAGTTTTCCAGTATTTAGGTACACAAATAAGCATACTCACCTTTGATTTATGATAACATCCCCAATTTGGGGACCTCCACTGATCCTCTCCCAGAAGCAATCAGTTTCTTTCCACAAATGCTAATCTTCCAAGGTTTAGAATGAGGATTATGGGAAATCTGGGATTTTTTCCTCATATTCTCTGTTCTTCACCTCCCACTCCCAGCTTATATTCTCCCAGCATAGGGGAAAATTGTGTGAAGAATTTTATGAGTTCGTTTTATAAACCTACAAATTACTTGTTGTCCAAATGTGGAGTGACAGGATAATGGAAGTGCACTGGTTCTGTAAGACTTTTTAGGATTCCAATGATCAGGACTGTTTTAACGTCTTTTGAATTGTATTTGTCAGAATGAAAGCACTCTCTCAATTAGCTGAACTTTAAAAATGACTTTCACTGACACCCGAACAAGTAAAGCAGCAATTCACGAGCCATCATCTTTTAGGAAAGACCTAGAAAATTTTTGATTAGGTAGCTTAGTCACTGTTTAAACTGGAGTTGTAATTATGCAACCTTTACTTATTCAATATGTCATCATTAATTTTAATCAGACATATTTGTTGTTGTTTGTCTCCTACTTGGGGGGGAATCTAATTACATTCTAATGCAATATTTACATATATATCTGCCTAAGACCAGACGAAGTGTTACTTTAATGAAAGAGCAATCTTCTGACATCCTGATAATGAAATGACCCAATATTGATTGACTTTTGATACACAAAGCTGTTGTTGATGCATATTTGCATACCGATGATATTATGTTAAATTGCAAGACACTTTTCTATTACCATATACTGAGAATGAATATGCCCCTTTGAGGCTGTTTTGAATTCAGAATTAAAGATACTCCATTTCTATATTTGAATCAACACAAAATTACCAAAGGTATAATAGAAAGGCAAAACTCAAGAGGGAGAATATTTAGGTAAATGATAACTTTTAATGATAAGTCCTGTACTAAAATGACACATTAACCAGTAGCAATATGTTTATAAAATAGGCAATTAAAATGTAGTTTTTTATATTGTGGTATACTTGGCATATGATATTATATTAGTTTCAGGTATGTAACAATGATCTGATATTTGTATATATCACTATAATAAATCTAGTTACCATCTATTAACTCTAAAATAAGGATTCTTGTTGAAATTGAGCACAACGCTTGTCGTATATGAGGAGACATTTTTTAAAGTTAAAAATTAGAGTTCTCTCTTATGGCCACCACTATTGCTAATACCACCAATAAAAGAGCCCTTTTCATATATAAAATGAATATTCATTCTTGATTTAATTTGTGAAGATAATCCTTTCAGGATAAGACATAATTGTTTTGAGGCTGGAGACATTGTAGGGCATGTCCACATATGTGCACATACACATTAAATGTTTCAGCCTTATTGATCTCAAATAATCTTTACAATTTATATCTCCTTCCAGCTTGGGATTCACATCTCAAACCAGCTCTGTCCAGGGACCTCATTCTGTACCTAATAGTCCTCCAGCTCCCTGACTATCTCTACCAGCCCTGACTGTGGCCTGTAGATCCATGAGACTTACCTTTCTCATGACCCTGGAAACGGAGGTAGAGAAATGAGGTTTGCAAAATGAATTGTGTACCTGAAACTAATATAACACCATATGTCAACTGTTCTGGAATTTAAAAAAAAAAAAAATTACCTGGGTCCAGTCCCAGCCTTACTACTTACTAAATAGATGACCTTGGCCTTTGCTTAATCTCTCTTTACCTCAATTTCCTCTTCTATAAATCTTTAGCCTGCCTCGTACATTTGTAATAAAGACTGAATTAATGAAGATATAGTTAGTTGTTACAAAATAAAAACTCATCAAAACACCAAAAACAACTGAGTACCTAATATGTGCCAGGTACTATGCTAAGCACTTAAAATATGCTGTTAAGTGAGTAGAAACCAATTTCTGACCATGTGATTGAAGCCAATAAGAGTAACATTCAGTGTGCTCACTCCCAATATTGTTGCTGTGATTAAATTCATTTCCCAGACATACTGAGGCTTAGAAACACTTTGAAGGCGCAGAGCTTGTCTTCTGAGTATGAGGAAGCTTTAGCAGGGTCATAGAGTTTGAAAGAGTTGTGGTAGAGAATAGGAAAGATAATGGACTTGAGATATGAAGACATAAGAAGACTGTAAAGGGTGAAGGCTATGAATACATTCTAATATGTATACAGTGATCTTCATGATCATGTAATTCTTGCAGTCACATAGCCAAAACCTTGCCGCTCTCCTTGACTCCTATCTGCATCTCACACTTCACATGTAATCCATCCACAGATTCTGCTGGTTGTTACTTTACATACATCTACAGTTTGACCATGTCTTATAATGTCCATATCTACTAGCTAATCTGAGTTTACAATAGCTCCCCTGTATGTTTTTGTAACAGGCCTTCACTCATGCCCCCCTACCATCTCCCCTGCAGGGATGTAGATGGAAGGCACATCATGGCCTCCAAGGGCTCACATCTCTCTCAGAGTAAAATAAAACGTTCCCTACCATGGGTGACCCATCTTTCCACAAACTGTCCCTCTTAATGTAGCTTTTATCACTTGGAATCCACTTCACTCACTCTGCTCTTTTCTTCCAATCACCAAGTGCATTTTCACCACAAAGCCTATCCACTTGCCGGGAATGCCCTCTGTACACTTATGGATCCATTCAGCTGTCAAATACCACTTAGCTTTTCTTTATCACAATATATAACACAGTATACAAACTACTCAAATTCTTTGCCCTTCACTCTATTTTCTTTTCCTTTTTTTTCTTTTTAAATTTTCAGTTGCTTTGGACAAATTTCTTTATTTAGCTGTTTCCTGGTGAATTGCCATTCATTCTACTAGAATATAGAGTCCTTCAAAGCAGGGGTCTTGTTTTCTTCAGAGACATTTCTTTTCTTCAACATTAGTGTCTAGATCTAGTGGATACTCAATAAAAACTTTATGAAGAAGCAAATGCATGGGACACCTGGATGGCTCAGTCAGTTAAACTTTTGACTCTTGATTTTGGCTTAGGTTATGACCTCAGGGTAGTGAGATCGAACTTCACATTGGAGTCCACACGGGGCATGGAGAATGCTTAGGATTCTCTCTCTCACTCTCCCTTCCCCCACTCACTTGGGCACATATGCTATGCTCTCTCTCTCAAAAGAAAAGAAGAAGTGAATGTATGAATGAAGGAAAGGATGAATGATAAATGAATGCTATTTTCTTTAGCAGTACTGTGTGGTTAAGTATGAGGCAGAAGCAGGCTGATCCAGGCTTTTTCATTTTTTTTTTTCAAATTTATGCAATAGAAGACCAAAGAGCTTGGGGGTGGTATTAATGTTATTGGTAATCTGAAGAGATGAATCATTGGCTCAAAATTAATAAAACTGAAGACACTCAGGGTACCTGGGTGGCTCAGTTGGTTTAGTGTCTGCCTTTGGCTCAGGTAATGATTGCAGAGTCCTGGGATCAAGCCCTATGTTGGGCTCCCTGCTCTGCTTCTCCCTCTCCCTCGGCCTACCACTCTGCCTATCTGTGGTCTCTCTCTCAGTAAAGAAACAAAACAAAACAAAACAAAACAAAAAAACAAAACTGAAGACAATGGGATTGACAATTTAGAGGAAATAGATAAGCCTCAGTGAGGTTGGAAATACTTTGTAGGCAGGCACTATATTTGATGGCAAGGAGACTGTTCTGAATAAGGTGAAGAAAAATTGTTCTCATTAACATGTGTGCTGTATGGAATAGAAATGATTCATGTGGAGTTGACATTCAAAATTCTAAACTTCTTAGCTCCGGAAGTTATCCAAACATAAAAATATAGTTTCTATAAATGAAGTTTCTTGAATTAAGCTACATGTATTTAGAAATGTGAGCTGATTAGTATTGTTAACTGTTAGGTACCCAACGTCTCCCAGAATGGAGGAAGATGTTGCTGACTGTTGTCCACATTCCTTTATCTCTGCTGATGGCTCTGCATTCTCCCATTGTTTGTAGACTTTGGATTAGCTGATGTGCTCCAGATCTGAGTGCATGGTCTAGTACTGTAGTGGTCACTAGTCATATGTGGCTATTTAAATTAAAATTCATATCAATCAAAATTAACGAAATTAAAAATATCAGTCCTCATTCCAGCTAGCAATATCTCAAGTGCTCAAAAGATGCATATGGTTAATGGGGACCATATTGGTCTGTACACATACAGAATGTCTCATTTATCTCAGAAAGTGTTATTAAAGAGTGCTGGTCTAGTGGTTCATCACTAAGACACTGGGGAGCTCAGGGGAGCTGCGGAATACTCCCTTTCTGTAACTACAGTTCAAAATATAAATAACATGTTAGTTTACTAATGTTGACATACTAGTAGACTGTTTGCATGGCATATGATGAAGTATCTCTCTCAAAAGGTGGCAACTAATGATCTAATTGATCATTTGAATGAATTGATAGTTTTAAGAGATAAGTTTTAAAAGTTTTAAAAGACAATAATTATTAGGGATATTGAAGACTTCTAGAAACCCATATGGAGAGATATACTCCCCTAGAATTTAGTAATCAATGAACTAAAAAAAAAAGTGTTGACTAGATTCTCTCAATGAAAAAAAAAAATACCCCTTGTATTTGGGCATTTCATATTAGAAATGGGACAGAACAAACAATACTATGTGTCTCTTAATTTTAATTAAACAGCATTTTGCACTTTAGTAGTTTTCAAAAGTGTTTGGAATAAAATGAGACATTTGAGGGATATATTAGAGAATAGGATATACAAAAATCAACATTATTAGACATATATGAATTCATTACAAAGGGTGGTGATGTTCAGCAGAAAGAGTTTGGGCCATAAGAATATGAATTAATCTGTGTATCAGTCAAATTCAGTGGTTATGAGACCGTCCACTTACACCTCAATTTATTCCTAGCATATACTTTAGGACAACAGTCTACCTGTTACATTGGATTGGTAAGGCAATTAGTAGGCAATGGACCAACAAGGAGAAAGCGTATGAGAAAACAATCCAGCGTATGAGAAAGAGTCACAGGCTCAGGACTAGACCTGAAGAAGAGCCACTTTCAGAGAAATCTCATAGGACATAATTGAGGGTGTGCTACCTACCTACCTAGGTACCTGCATGTCTTTATTACAGAAATGGCTGATTTCAATGGGGGAGCAACCGATAGTTCCAAAATGGCTTGCAAGCTAGGTTTCATCAGGGAAGACATCATTGGTTAGTAAAAAGAATTAAATAATGGGATTCTAATTGATCATTTGTAATGTATTACTAGAATTTATGTTTCATAGACTGGGGTATGGAGACAGGGACCGTGGCTCTGGCAGATCTACAACTCTATGTACCACCCAGGGATGTGGAGGATGATTAATAAAAGTACCAGAAGCACAAGAAGCATACATTTGAAATAGTGCTGGAAATAGGAGGAAAAGTTGACATTTTTCTCCCATCAATATTTATTTCAGAATGAATTTCTGAAGCTTTCTTTCCATTCACATTTAGTGTTCCTGCAAGGCTTGTTAAGAATGCTAATGACGATTGAGATCTTGAAGTATTCTATAGATCTGTACTGTCCAATATGGAGACAGTAGCCTCTGTTGCTATTGAACACTTGGAATGTGGTTAGTCTGAATGTGCTCTCAGAATAAAATGCATGTCAAAATAAAAAAATTGAGTAGGATAAAAGTATGTAAGATATCTAATGAGTAACATTATATTGGTTACTTGTTAACAAGATAACGTTTAAGATACATGGAAGTGTCGTATTGAGGGAGTGATTTGATCAATAATTTATTTTATATCCCATTTGACCAATGTCTACCCTAATTGACCTCACTGCAAAATGTACAATTGATTATATTATCACTGGTCAATAAAAAATGTCCAGCGCTATATAGTGTGCTAAGGTCTAGCTAAAATCTAAAGGGTTTTCTTTTCCTTTGTACCAGTGACATTATAAGGAATAATAAAGACAAAAGCTTTTAGATAAAGATTGAGTAATAACTTATATACAGAAATGTGAGTGGGAAATTTACCCCTAAAATATAAAGTTCTGCCTCCCATAAAACAAATTCTGGGGTTAGTGCCCAAACAATCTGTTCATTAACAAGACTTCCAGGTTTCTCTGGTACCTAAAAGCCTTTGAGAATCTCTGCTTTCAAAGTAGTTTCAAATAATTTCTCCTGGAGGAAGGATGCCAACCTTTTGGAAATGGCTAGATAATTTTATGATTGTTCCATCTCAGGATAGGTTCTTTTTAACAAAATTACACATAGTTATCTTTGGAAGGAGAGGTTAAGGAAATGATATTCATAATCCTAAATTCTCCCAGACCAGTTATGAACATTTCATTTATGTGTGTGTCACTAGGTTGTGGGAGGAAAGAGGTAGCCACTGCAGGTGGGCTTGGGGCAAGGAGAGAAATTCTAGAGGTTTGAGAAGAGGAATATCTTGGGTCCATTAAATTTTCCACCTCATCTAGCTTTGTGTTTCAGGTATTTGTGTGTGAAGTGGATATCACTGCCCTGAATTATTAACAGCAAGGTGATTTATAACTTTATCATCAAGGTGGGGAGTATTTCTAATAGGAAGGAGACGTTAGATGACCAAACTTCTAATAGTCCCTGAAAAACTACTAGTAGTAGATTACTACTTCAGAATAATGTAAAAATAAGGTGTCTTTAAGATGAATGCTCTTCTTAAGCTGATCATGCCTAGCCGTTGTATCATGACTGTTATCTGAAACTCACATACTGGGCAGAGCCTCTCAGACATTATTTTCCTACTTTAATCACCTGAGGATTTTGCTAACATGCAGATTTCTATCTAGTAGATCTGAGTTTCAGAAATTCTAACAAGGTCCTGGCTAATGCTGTTCCATGGACTGGACTTTAATAATAAAATACTTCGACACTAGTTCTTTGGAACCGAAATCCGCATTTTTAAATAAGATCTGTGGGTGCCTCTTCTGCACAGTGAAGTTTGAGACACACTGATAACAATGACCTACAGTGATTCACGAGTCTGGTCTGCTTTATAACTACCTAGAAATCTTCAATAAATTCTGATCCCATGGTTTTAATCTGGAAAAAAAATATATTAGAAATTGTAGGATGTTAACTCAAGAACTGTATATTTTGAAAAGTTCCCAAGGGTGGCGAGCAAATTAAAATCCCCTCAAAGATGTTCATGTCCTCATGCTTAGTACCTGTGATTACCTTACATGAAGAAAGTGACTTCACAGGTGTGATTGATGTTTAAAAGTGTCTTGAAATGAGGATTCTATCCCCGATTATCAACGTGGGCCTGATGTAAATGCATGAGTTCTTAAAAGTAGAGAGTGTTTCTCCTGCATGAATGCGGTCATTAGCAAAGGAATGTAAGTGTTCCGTGGATGCTGGGGAAGGCAAGGAAATGGATTCTTTAATCTTAGAGTCTCCAGAAAAGAACTCAGCTTTGTGGATGCCCTGGTTTTTATCCCTGGGATAAATTCTAGCCTATAGAACCATAAGATAAAAATATGCCTGCCAAAATTTGTTGCAGCAGGAATAGGAAACCAGTATCAGCTGATACAAATGTGTAGTCAGTGCTCTCAGAGTCAATAGGAAGAAACCAGCAGATGGATTCAGGAGTTCCCTATACAAAGCAAGCATTCCTTATGTCTGAATGTTCTTCAACCTCTAAGAATTTCCTGACCGGCTGAGCTACGCAGATCACACGGGATGTCTGCCATACAGGCATCTCTGAAAAACTGGGTAACCTTGAAGCTAAGTACAATTTTCCTAATATTGACACATTATCCCCTTAATTAGTTGTGCATAATGCACCATGTAAATCACTCACCTGCGTGTGTATGAGTATACATGCATATATACACACACATTCTTGTTTTCCCACACATATGTGTGGATGAACATATTCCCATATTATTAAAAATGTACAGATTTACTCAAGATAACATCTTTAAATTTATGTATAAACAGAAAAATATGCCAAGATCTAAAACAAGTCACTATAGTAACCAGTCAGTTAAACGCTACCAGACAAAGGATTTCGATGCTATAAATCAGAATGTTTGGATGGCTCCGAAAGGTTGCAAACATAACACAGGCATGTTCACTTGGATGTGTAATCAAACTTAATATGCCCTAAACATTCGGCAACTCATCCTCTTGTTGCTCAGGACAGAACTCTGGCATCTGGGGTCTCTGGTTTGTTGCCCCTCACATGTCTTCTGCCAGCAAATCCCATCAGCTCTATCTCCAAAATGCACCCATGTTATGACCATGGGGATGCCACAATTACACAACCATCACGGGCTTTCAGACCCAGTGTTCACCTGAAGTATACAGCAATTGCCTCTTAATGGCTGGCCCTTCTGCAGACCTTGACTCCTGTCAGTGAATTTTCTGCATCGCAGCCAACAGGGCTCCAGAAGAGCTCAAGGCAAACCCTTCCCCACCTCGCACGTTGTACAGATGGCTCGCCATTGAGCCAAAGTCCTCCCTGTTACACACTAAAGCCTCCAGAGAAAAGGACCCCTGAAAACTGCCTCTGTTCAGTTCCCCTTTCACTCCCTTCTCCCATACCACTCATGTCTACCTTTTCTGTTCCTCCGACACACCAAGCAGACGCCTGCGTCAGAGTTTCTGCATTTGTTCCCTCTTCCCTAGATGATCCTCTGTGCTGTATGACTTACTCACTCACCTCTCTTAGAAATGTATCCGCGGGGACTTACTTGTTCCCTGTCTTAGCAGAAATCTCCACCTCTATTCCTACATACATAGTTTCTATTCTCCTTCCTTGTTTTATTTATTTGTTTGCTTGTTTGTTTATTTCATCAGTCTTTATCTTTACTGCCTGTCTGGCTTATGCTATTTATTGTAGTCTTCTTTATTGCTAGCTCCCATGATGGCATGCAATCTCCATGAAAGCAATGGCTATTGTCTGTCTTCTATCCTACTGAAACCTCAGTAACAAGCAGTGAACTGTAGGCAGTCCAGAAGCACTTGCAAAATGACTGCAATAACAATAATAATGTCTTCTGAGGAAATAATAGTATTGGTTTGCTACTTAGGAGGCATTGAATACTATGTTGAACACATTGCAAATATGAATTTATCTACTCTCTGCAACAAACCTGTGAGAAAGACACTAAAGCCAGACTAATTTTACAGATATAGTAGGCTAGGGAGCAGGTAACGTGGCACAAACATAGTCATGGGGCAGTGCTGGTGATCTAAATCTGAGCCTTCTGTTCTTTAGCCTACAGTTAGCTAGGGATGCTCTGAAAATTCTGTTGATTTATAAATTAGGAGATTTTAATATAGTTGTTGGGACAAACCATTTTCTAGAATTGTGTACATTAATTCTATAAGCATGCTGGTAGACTTGAAAAATAACTTACAACTACAATATATTTATTTTATCTCAGCACCTAACATAAGAGCAAAATTTATCTTTCTGAAAGAACAGGATTCAACCAAGTTCAGACTTCTCTCTCAGGAAACATTATTGTGTTACCACTCCCTGTACCCCACCCCCTGCACAGGGGCTCAGAATGTGTGTTTTGAACGGCAGAAGGAATACAGGACCTAGTAATGACCTTCATGGCTCTCAGTGTTATATTAGCTGACTTATAAAGAAGAATCGAAAGAATTACATCTGTTTCTGGATTGTATCAAAATCATATTTGATTCATTTTATAATTTTAAAATGTGCCAAAATTGATAAATATGGCACAGCAAAGAAATAGCATTATCCAAGGTCTTCCTATCCTTGTAAATAATTTTTTATTTTCAGATTTTTTTTCTAGTATGTGTGAGTGATATTTGTCTCCTCAGGAATAAAATATCTTCCATTACTCAGAAATAGAGCTCAAGGTGATTTAGTTACAACATTATTCTATTTCAAAGGGAATTGTGCTCTTATAATTCATTTCCTCTGCTGTGACTGGTGTCTATGACAGAAAAAGGTATAACATTTGGAAAGTTTGAGAAGAAAAATTAGTGGAAAACAGAATAGTAATTTAAAAGTAATTTCTGAGATAGATGCCACCTGGTCATGAGTCCTTTTTCCATACCCTGCTGATGACTCATTACACCCCACCCCCACCTCCATCACAAAAGTGCAGCTAGCTACCTAGTAGTCACATTTGTATTATTACTTTCATGCTATCAGTGAAGCAGCAGGTTGTGTAGGATAGTAATCGAAATCAGATTTTTATTCAAATAATTAAGCACCAAAATAAAATTGGAATTTTTATGTTAAATTTGTAGATAATAGCATAGTAACTATTCCACAATTTGAGCCTAGTCATACATAAACTATATTCCTTTTCATTGTGAGCCTGGAAAGAGTTCTATTTCCAGTGCTTCTCTAAGACATTTCATTATTTCACATGTAAGCCATCGAATCTCCAACTTTTCAAATTGATCGATCTTTCCTGTAGGACAAGAGATTTAAATAATCTGTCGTATGGTTGCCCATCAACATCAGTTTCAAATTCTATCAGGGTTAATGAGAAAATCTGCAACTTTTGATAGGATGCCAATTAAAAAACCGATAGCTCTTCATTGAAAACGCACTATGTGTTGGAACTGTCCTAGGGCTAGAAGAAGCTCAAAGTAGCAAGTCTGTCCCTTACATAATATATAGTCTATTTAAAATATGCAACTAGAAAATAAAACAGCCAATGTTGCTATAAAATTAAGTATCCAATCTGGCAAAGATTATTATTCCAGTGTTTACTGAGACGAGACTAGTAATTTAAAATCTAAATAATTTTTGTGTGTGTGTCATGTTAAATTTTGGCAGAAGAAAAGAAAATGGATCATTACAGAAGGACTGGATTTGCATGATAGACAATAATACAGGTGAAGAGAAGAAAACCTGTAGAAACTTCAGAGAGCTCATGAATAGGTTAATAAATGCCAGAGTCTTGTGTTACAAATGTGTACTATCTCAGTAACGTTTCTGATTGTGTTCTTAGTTTTCCAGTCATAGATGCAGGTAATAGCAGGAACTCACATGCCACGCTACTCATTCTAACATTTATGTTGCCTTTTTTCCTCACTCAAATCTATGTTGTGGTATTTTGAAATGCAAAATTAAGCTTTACTTTACATTATGGTGCCATTATAATGTAAAATGGTAGCTTACTGTAGATTCATGCCAGTAGGGGCATGTGGGGACAGGGACAGAAATATACACATAGCAAATGTTAATACTGAATAAAATAGCCATGTAAAGATCTGTGGGCATTGATGTGATAGGGAATAAATACACAAGGTTTGGGGAAAAAAATTAAAACCATACTTTTTGTTAACTTCTTACATGTGTGCAAACATTTTAGGTGGTACTAACTGTGAAGATCTTTCTTTTATTTACTGCCACTATTATTTATACTTGACAGGATTATGGAATCTGTGAGTCTGAATTTTAAAAACCATCCCCCTACCGAAAGAAAAGACTTACCATCTTACAAGAGACTCAATTTTATCATCATAATTTTTTTCACATTTATAGTGAAAATCCATATGTTGAATAGGATTTATCAATATCAATATCGGGTGCCTATTGGAAACCAAGCCACAAAAATTTGGAAACAAGCCATGTTTCCCTGCTTTAAAGAAAATTGTAACCTAAGATATCAGCCCACAGAAAATTGCTCCTTAGATAGATAGATCTAAACCAACACAAACACAAATGCCATTGAGAAAGATTTAATGCTCAACTCCATTATACCAACCATAAATGGAATTCAGGGGAAATTATTCTTATTGGAGTAATTGGAAAATACTTTAAAACTTGCAAAAACTTGTACATAAAGAGAGATTGAGTTGGTGGAGAAAGGTGTAAGGAAGTAATATAGTGATACTAAGTAATTATAACAATTATAAACATCATTAGTAAATGAGTACAAGTTGATAGAAATAATAATTATTAAAACTGTACTTAATGAAAAATTAAAGATTCCTTCAAAAATGAATAGCTGAAATATCTCCAAGTGCACATGTATCCCCTGGCTCTTTTACTTCTAGATTAACAGTACAATCAGGATTTTAACCTGCTTCAATTCTATCCACAAATGAATCTGTAAGAAAAGATGGGATTCTTATGCACCCAGATAAAAAACCTGTATCATGGGGCACCTGGGTGGCTTAGTCATTAAGGGTCTGGCTTTGGCACAGGTCATGATCCCAGGGTCCTGAGATCAAGCCCCACATTGGGCTCCCTGCTCAGCGGGGAGCCTGCTTCTCTCTTTCCCACTCCCCCTGTTTGTGTTCCCTCTCTCACTGTGTCTCTCTGTCAAACAAATAAAATCTTTTAAAAAAATATCCTGTATAAAGCAGTATAAAGTGGCAGATGAACACCTGAATTAGACTTTCAAAGTTCAAAAATTTTGCTAGTCTGTAGAGGTATACTTAACTACTCTGTAACTAAATTTCCTAAATTGTAAAATGAAAATAATCCATGGCAGTGGGTTGTTGTGATTATCAAATGAATTAATACAGGCAACAAAATATGAAATCTCTGATTACTACTGAAAAAGAAGTTCAAAAAGCACAAAAATACAACTACACAAAAATATAACTATATATGCAATGGAGATCCAAATGATCAGAAAAAATATATTAATAATTTTATAGCAAAACATTTGAAAATGTTGACTTCGCTGAAATAGAAAATTCTATGTCTTCCATAATCTTATGACTATGATAAATTACAATAATTTATATTAAATTATATTGTCCTTTACTGAAACCCATAATTGCTATAAACTGAAACCATCATAAATTGAAAGGGTTATTAAAACTGTACTCCAAAAGAAATCACAGTATTTAGATGGTTTTACAGAAGAGTTCTACCAGACTTTCAAGAAAGAGTCACAACACTTTACAATCTTTTTCAAGAGTTAATAGTCTATGCACTTCATTAAGCATGTCTAAACATGAAGCTACTACAGTAGTATGCATAGAGAAATATTTGAACCACTTCCTTCAATTAGAAACAAGAAAAAAAAATGCTCATTTTCACTACTTCCAGTCATATATTATTATTTTATAGCCTATACACAAATTCAAGAAATCAGACACAGAGAAAGGACATTTCAATATTGTTTCATATTTATAGATAATATAATAGCCTTCATATAAACCCAAAATAAACTGTATATTAACTGATACTATAATAAATGAGTTTAGCAGGTGGCTAAATAAAAGAGCAATATGCACAATATTTTGCATTTCTATATAACCAGAATAGAAAAAGAAAATATAATTTTCGTAGACATTCCTCTAATGATCCCTATAAAAACTAAGTTACCTTGGAAAAACTCACAGTGTTTACATTCACATATATAGGAATTGTGTATTAAAAAGTGAGACTTTTTATTGATGATTTTAAAGAATTATATAAATAATTACTTCCATCGTATGGATCAGTTGTCCTAACAGATTGCTCTTTTGAGTCAATGAAATTATAATATATGTCCTGATAATTATTGCTGTAGCTTTTGAAAATTGACTCTAAATTGTATAGATGGGGGCACCTGGGTGTCTCAATGGGTTAAGTGTCTCCCTTTGGCTCAGGTCATGATCTCAGGGTCCTGGTATTGAATCCCATATCGGGATCCCTCTTCCATGGGGAGTCTACTTCTCCCTCTGCCTCTGTCCCTGCTCATGCTCTATGTCTCTCTGTTTCTTGTCTCTCTATCTCTCTGTCTCAAATAAAAAAAAAAATAATAAATCTTAAAAATAAATAACCTGTGGGGGTGCCTGGGTGGCTCAGTGGGTTAAAGCCTCTGCCTTCGGCTCAGGTCATGATCCCAGGGTCCTGGGATCGAGCCCCGCATCGGGCTCTCTGCTCAGCAGGGAGCCTGCTTCCTCTTCTCTCTCTGCCTGCTTCTATGCCTACTTGTGATCTCTATCTGTCAAATAAATAAATAAAATCTTTAATAAATAAATAAATAAATAACCTGTGTATAGATCAGCAAAATATCAAGAATAGCAAGAACTTTGCTGGAGAAGACAACAGTGGAGGAACAGCACGCCGTACCTGATAGAGCCTTAGAGTGATTAAGTCAGTGTACTACCAGCATCTGGAGAAGGAAACTGGCCGATGTGATAGCTCCAAAACAGACAATGCACATAGAGACCTTAGATTTGCAACATGTTTTACCAGTGAGAAAGTAGAGGAGCTAATCACAAAATGGAATTGGAAACATTGCTTTATCTATATAGGATAGGTGCTATGGAATCACCATATTAAATGACTCACAACAATAATATTTTAATGGAGAATGAATGGCAAAAGTCAGCATTGTGCTTGTTAAAAGTACTTGTTAAAAGCTAGGTCTTGGAGGGCACTGGGCAGGGGCAGGGAACAACAACCCTCCCTGATTTGTAGCATTTGCTACGATATTCTCATGACCAATTTCAATAACAAAATAAGATAGAACATATCCTAAAAATCAAAATAAAGACCTACTCACTAGATAAAACAATGGACAAAGACTATAAACATATACTTCATAGAAAAGGAAATACGTACCATCAGTAAACTTAATAAAAAATGCTAAGATATGAAAATACATAATTAGTTTGATTTTTTTTTTTACATAGTTAGTTTTTACATGTGTTTTCCCTATGGCCCAAATAGAGCAGAAAGACTGGCTTTCCAGAGCAAGAGGGAATTCTCCAACAGACGGCCTTCTTCATCTGAGCCACTGGTTGGCTCTCCTGAGTCTCAAGCCGTCCGCCTACACCACAGATTTTGGACTTTTCAGGCTCCATAATTGCATGAGCCAACTCCTTATAGTAAATCAATCTTTTTCTTTTTTTCTCTCTCTCTCTCCCAGTGTTTCTTCCTTCTTTCTTTTCCTCCTCACTCCCTCCCTTTCTTTCCTTCCTTCCTTCTTCCATCCATCCATACCCCTTCCTTCCATCCAACCATACTCCTCCCTCCCTCCCTCCCTCCCTATCTATTGATCTATCTATTATCTATCTATGTATCTGTCTATCACAGTTAGAACTATCTAGACAGTTCCCCAGGGAGCTCTGACTAATGAAGGTAGTAACAGTTGTAAGCCAATATTGGAATTAATACAACCCTGAGCACTAAGATTGAGGAGAGAGAGAGAAGGAAAGAGAACAGAGACAGAGGGACACTAACTGCCCTTAGATAAGGGAGAAGATTCATTTAGACAAGCAAAGACAACAGGGACTGAAATGTGAACCCAAACGGAACATAGTTCTTTATGATACATCCAGCTACATCTATGACTGCTCTTTTTAAAAATATTTTACTTATTTATCCAAGAGAGAGTGAGAGTGAGGTAGAGAAAGAGAGAGAGCACAGAGGGAGAAGGAGAAGCAGACTCCATGCTGAGCAGGGAGCCTGATGTGAGGCTCAATCCCAGAACTTTGAGACCATGACCCAAGTTGAAGGCAGATGCTTAACTGGGCCACCCAGGAGCCCTAGGACTACTTCTAAAGAGGCAAAAGTCTTCACTAAATAAGTTTTACTCTGAAATGGTCCTGCTTGATTTGTAATGCTCTTGAAAGATGAGGGAACACTTTATAAAATGGACATTTTAAGCTTTCTGCCTGATGTGTCATGCTTTAATTTTCAGGTATTGCTATGTATTATGCAAGAGATAACATTTTGCATTTTAAATTACACATAATAAACTTATGATTATGCTTGCAGTTTTTCCTTCCCTTCTTTCCAAAAATAAGTGTGAGATCCAAATGACTAAGTTTTCAGTTCATTACTTGGCTTTGCAATACAAATAACTTCTAAAGTTCCTCATAATCATGAAAAAGTACTGATGACTCAATAAATATTTTTGAAAATACAAGTCTGAAATGGAACTGTCACCTGCTGCTTTTCAGGTGGAGAGAATTTCTGTGTAGAAAACTTCAAAGTCACTCTTCATCAATTTAGTTCAAAGTTGACTGGATTGCCAGTGCAACATTTGAAAAGAGAAATCTAGTCAAAACATCCTGAAGAGTGTTTCTCTTTTGTCTTATTTATGTGTTAAACTGAATATAATTTTTTAATTATTTAATGGCCTTAGCACTTCTGGAATGTACCCTGTTTTGTTTTGTTTTTAAAAGAACTGTTTTATTTGTTTTTAAAGATTTTATTTGTCTGACAGAGAGAGACACAGTAAGAGAGGGAACACAAGCAGGGGGAGTGGGAGAGGGGAAGCAGTTGCCCCACTGAGCAGGGAGCCCGATGCGGAGCTCGATCCCAGGACCCTGAGATCATGACTTTAGCCAAAGGCAGATGCTTAATGACTGAGCCACCCAGGTGTCCCAAATATACTCTGTTTTTTTATAGTATGATACTTTTAGATTGTTAGATTTGATGTCTTTTTTTAAATAGATTTGATGTTTTAATATGCAATTTACATTACTAAGATCGATCTACTTTTTAAGATACTTTTTACTGCTCCTAACTAGAGTATAAACTACAAATTAAAAAAAAAGTTTGTTTATTTTTTTAATCAAAATGTATGTATTAAAATAATCAGATTTTAGATTTTTGTTTTTGTAAGGAAAACTTTGATAATCACTCTTTTCATTTCTCCCGACGATTCATAGCTTTTTATCTGATGCTGAAGTCAATTTTAATAATTTATATACTTTTTGTTATGATGTACCAATTAATTAGCTTAAAGGGGCATAATTTGTCCTAATTGAAAGTTTTATAATCTTTCTATAAACAGACTTCTGCTTCTCTACTGTCTCATTTGAATCTATAAGTGAGTAATCACTGAGGTTTGGAAAGTAAATGATTTTACTCACATTTACTCCTCTGTGCAGAAAAAATGATTTCCGGCTTATTCAGATGAAGGAGGAAATGTTAAACACCACTGAAATGGTATGAAACCCTAGTGTCAAAGGGCACTTAGGTCAAACTCTGGCTCTGTTCCCCACAGCTTCCCACATAATCGGGTCAGCGGTGTGGAACAGGCTCTCGGGGTCCACAGGGCAGGCAAGACTTTCCCTAATGATTTCTGCAGGGAAATGGATACCGTGAATTGTTGCGACTGTGGCCTTGTCACAGGAGTTGGTTCTACACTGTCATTCGAGAGACCTGAGGGTGTTTCTTTCTTTGACAGACTCCATGACAATTCAGAAGGTGGAGGGACCGCAGGCCCGTCTTCTCCAAGTCCCTGTGTCAGAACTGCTGCTATCCTATGAAAGCCCCAAAGTAAATAGCCCAGCAGAACACAGAGTCCAGCTTAGGTCCCCCTAGTGTGACATGCTGTGAATCTAGGGCTCCATGTGATGCAGATTTCTCCTAAATGGGAAACATACGCCTCTGTTTGACTTTAAGGGTAATCTGCTTTCGGGGGAGGTGTACGTTTTGTTAATGCTGTGTTTGTTAATGTCTAACGTGCTTTGTTAGATATCTTAATCCCTCCCCTGAATCTTTGTTCTAATTTTAGTTGCTAGGCAAGTCGATTTTGACCCAATGGAGGGCAATTTTCTGTGTTTCATGTGGACACGTCAGAAGAGTGCTAGACTTGGAATATCCTGAAAAGTCCTAAACAAGGTTATATGACCACGATCCCAACAGTGTGTGTGTGTGTGTGTGTGCATGTGTGTCTATGTGTGTGTGTGTGTGTGCGGGTGCTTGTGTGTGGGATGACCCCTGGAAACCAGCAGCTGATCATAAAATCATAACTAGCCCTCCATAAGGAATGTCATTGGCTTCAGGAAGTACAATGGAAAGATTCTCAACCATAGGCCTTTGAAGAATCCTCCAAATGGTTTTAAGAAGGAAACAATTTGTAATAGAGCTTGAAGTCCGGAATTGTGATGCCACCAACGTTGGCTTTCTTTTTCAATATCCCTTTGGCTATTCGAGGTCTTTTCTGGTTCCATATAAATTTTAGCATTATTTGTTCGTCCCCAGGGGTACAGGTCTGTGGGTCGCCGGGTTTGCACACTTCACAGCGCTCACCGGAGCACATGCCCTCCCCAGTGTCCATGGTGCCACCCCCTTCTCCCAAACCCCCTCCCCCCAGCAACCCTCACACTGTTAGGTTCTTAAAATAGTCAAATTCAAATAGGCGGAAAGTAGAACAATGATTACCAGGGTTTAGAAGAAGAGGGGAGTAAGGAGATAGTGTTTAAGGGTATAGAGTTTCAATTTTGCAATATGAAAAGATTTCTGGATATGGAGTGGTTGATGGTTATACAACAATATGAAAGTATTTAACATCAAAACTATACACTCAAAATGGTTAAGATGTTAATTTTTTGAGTATTTTACCACAATAAAAATTTTTAAATATAGATGGATAGATAGAATAGATATACTTTATGTGAGGTAGCGTGTTTTAAAAAAATCATTTATCCAATCAGGTATTTCCTGACTACCAAGTAGTTTAATTTCAGAGGACAACAGTACATTTTTTCCTAAGACCACACATACAAATGGGAAGACATATATAGAGATAAGGAAATGCAAATTAAAGAGCTACCTCATACACATGCCTTGATCTCTTGAAACCAAAAGGTGAAATTATTTCCTAGGACTTGGACGGAGAAACGCAGGTTTTAGAATATAGTTACCACTTGAACAACACAGATTTGAACTGCATTTATACAGGGATTTTTGTCAATAAATAGAGTACAGTACTATAAAAAAAAAAAAAAGAAGGAAACAATTTTATTTCAACAAACAGAAGCCTCCAATGCCAAATTACAACTTTAAGAACAATGGACACCACCCCTCCTAAACATTAACTTCTGAACTTGAGCTAAGAAGGGAGACAAGCTATGAAAATGCTATTATCATAGAATGAATCTGAAATACTGTACTATGCTTAATTTTTAATACTTAAAGAGATTATTTGTACTTAGAAGTGACCACAAAAGCTATGCGGTCTGCTGCTTTCCAGAGACAGTTACTTGGTAGGAAGATAAAGTTATTCTATAGTATTTACGTCTAACTAATTGAACACATTGGTGCTCACACACCTAAACCCACGTGAAGGATGTATGTGTATCATAATTCAATATCTGTTTAATACTATCCTCTGTGAATTTACTGTTAATTTATTTGACTGATTATGTTTATTTGCTCAATAGTCATTTGCTGACATTTTCAATGTTCACCATTAAAAACTAGATAACTTGTAGCAATTTTCATGCTACCACATTATGTATGAGAGTACCTGTTTCCATAAACTCTTAGAAATGTAAAGTATTATCAATAATCAGTCATTTAGGACAAAGTAGCACTTTGTCAATCCAGTAGGCTAAATATTTATTATATATCTGTTATAATTTAAAGGTCTTTTATTATTAGTGATTTTAAGCTATACTGTAGCTTAATGTGAAATAACATATGTAACATATATAATGTAGTAATTAAAAATAAAATATTAAAATACATATATATCATATATTATAACATATTTATCTCATATTAATTACATGTATTGACCCTGTTCTTTTCAGAATTGTCTGTGTAATTAATTTTTAAGCTCTTTTATGTTTTAAATGACTTTATCTCATGAACACATCTATGTTGCAAATAGTCCAGTTTGTCATACAATGTTAGTTTTATCATTATGATGAGTGCCATATCTGTCACCTTCATAGTTTCAGCTTTTGGTAGAAGGCCTTTTATACATAATAGACATTACTTATTATTATATCATAAAAATACACTTTTAAATTTCTTAAGTGTTTGTATAATTAATCTATCTGAAATGCATTTTGTGCTTTTTGAACTAGGACTATTGTTCTATTTTTTTAACTAATTAATAATCAACTATGTCATTCATTTAATGAAGAATATATCTTTTTCTTATTGTTAAAAAATATCTCTGTTACTATCTGTATTGATGGCTCTGTTATCTTTTGAGTTTCTGCCTCTTTTATATTTGGTGTTTTTTTTTTTTTTTTTTAATTTATTTGACAGAGAGAGATCACAAGTAGGCAGAGAGGCAGGCAGAGAGAGACAGGAGGAAGCAGGCTCCCTGCTGAGCAGAGAGCCCGATGCGGGGCTCGATCCCAGAACCCTGGGATCATGACTTGAGCCGAAGGCAGAGGCTTAACCCACTGAGCCACCCAGGCGCCCCTATATTTGGTGTTTTGCTTGTTTTTTATTTTCTACTTATTTAGACTACTTTATTTAAAAAAAAAAAATTATCCCAGTAATCTAGAGGAAAGGGCCAAAGGTGTCCCTAAGATCTGGGGAGTACACAAATGAACTAATGACTCATGTGATGAATCTACCTACCAACATGTTATGCACAAAGGCTACTTATGATTTAACCAAGTAAATTGATTAATCAAAGCTGACTTAGCTGACACCAAGTTAACATATACAATTTAATCAATAAAACCCAGTATTCAGAATAACGAGGAAGGCTGGTCTACTGAATTTATGCAGATTATATCAAATCTAAAATTTATATCCACAGAGAGTTCTGAAATTGATGAGGATTATTATGAAAGTCTTTAGACAGATTGCCCAATGGTAAGAAAACTGGACAATATGTCATATGGGCATTTAAAAAATCAATTGAGATTTGTGGTTTGTGTGGGCGGTGGGAAAACAGCTTCACATGCTAATGGGAAAGAAAATTTATATTCATTCTGTGTGAATTGCTTTGGTCCATTGCACATATGAAGAAATTTTTATGCAAGCAAGCACTGCATTCCCTTGGCTCCTGTTTAGCTGCCAAAAGATTAAGTTTGTGCTCTGGTGACTGATTTATTCCCACTATGCTTTAGGTTGTGTGGAATGACTCACATTCTCAGGGAGATAAAGAGTAAAACAACAAATTCCTTTTACTAGAGTATTTATTTATTTAGTTACCATTAGATTGAATTGAAAGTCTATACTACCAGGAATTAAATCCACGTTAATAACTTGCTTCCACGTTAATAACTTGCTTTGTTTCAGTTCCCTTTTCTTTCTTTTTTGCTGAAATTAGATATTTCATTTCCAAAGTGAATCCCAGCAGGACTCAATTAAGGTGCCAAAACAGAGCACTATCCCAGCCTGGCAAGTCCATAGTTTCTTTGCGTGACTTAGCTTGTGTATGTATGTGAAGGATAGGATTTGGCAGTTTCTTGCTAAACAGAATTACTTAAAACATCAAGATTAAAAGGTCTTTTTGCAGAGGAGGCAATGACAGAAAGCAAATATTTTCCCCCTATTGCTTGTTCTCTATCATGGGCAAAGGGAAAATGTAGCTATATGGAAGGAAAGTTATAGATGAGGCTATCAAAGTTGAACTGAAAGCACTGACGGTTATCCCCTCCTTTACCTTGAAATTGTGTTTCTGTATTTCTTCCTTATTTAGGGTCTACAGCCTTTTATTGTCTGTGTAACAAAAGTCAACTAACTTATTTCAATAAAGGTAGTTTTTTCTTTAATATCATTTAGAAAATAACGTGAAATTATTTTGACCAACACATGGCTCCAACAATGGAGACAAGGACTAGTGGATAGAAATTATAAGGAAACAAGAAGGTTCTAACAGTCTGATTTGTCTTTACAAAATAATAATGCCCTGGGGTACCTGGGTGGCTCAGTCAATTAAGCGTTGGATGCTTGATTTCAGCTTAGGTCATGATCTCAGGGTCCTGAGACAGAGGCCCTCCTCAGGTTCATGCTGAACATGGAGCCTGGGAATCTCCTTGTCTTTCTCCCTCTCCATCTGCCCCTCCCCTCTAAAAATAAATAAATAAGTAAAATAATGCCCCTGTCATTGTCCTATGTCTTCATTAGCTCCCCAGAATCTTTTATTATAAAGTCTCACATTTCTCACAAGAGTAAAACTGTAAATATCATAGAGAAAGATAACATATTTCACTATACAATTATACTACATAATAGAAGAATATAATAAATATACATTTAGTGAACATTTGATATTGGATAATTTGATGATGTGACTATTAATAGTTTAAGTTGTTCAGAAAGAGATGAAGCATGTATAGAGAAGCAAAGCTCTTCAGAAAGAGAAGCAGCATGTATAGAGTAGCAAAATATATGTTAAGAGAGGTTAACATATATATATTTATATATTTCATATAGAACTGAAGTTATATATGAACTTTTTCTTAAGGTTGAACCAAACTAAATTAGGACTTTTAATGTAATTTTGTACATTAATAGTTTTTAGGTCACATTGCTAATACATCACTTTTGATTCAATTTTATCATTCTGCCTCTCGGGGTAGGAGGATGTGCTTGGAAACACTTTCAAAATAGAACCGTGTACTTTGCAAAGCAAAGATGAATGAGGCTTGGTTAAAACAATGCTAACCATCGATATATATCCACAAATCAAAATGTATTGGTAGCATATCTGAAACAGCTGATGTATAAAATATATATTCTGATGATGCCAAGATAAACAAGAAAAGATAGATCTTATATCCAAAAAATGAATTCTGTAGAAAGGAAAATTTTCTCTCTCAGATTATGCATCAAATATATGGTCATGTCTGTTTTACTGACTTTATATAATACTGTGTCACAAATGTAAATTGATAGCCCTATTAAAACTGTCAAAGAGATTGGTGAAATTTATTTGCTATTTCATGTTTCATGTGCCACTGTTTTTCATTTGTTGGACAATTCATTTACTCTGACAGCTCTAATTTTATAGAATTGCTCTTTCAAACAGAGTTGAGGTTGTCCTTTACATCAATATTCTATAACCTCCTTCATATTTTCTCTACTCACTGTGTAGACATAACCCTCATAAAAATGACCTACTTTTGTTATTGTTAGTGTTAACTGCTGTCATTGCCAACATGCAGAAAAAGTTAGGGCCTGGTCTCCAGAGGCAAACTTTCTGGCAGCAAGCATTTCGAGGGTAATGTTCATCACTTAAATAAACACTGTTCCAGAACAGTAACAAATTCCCCAAACAAGCACTGGGCATTTTACATCTTTTTTAGCCTGTGAAGCCTGTTGTATGCACCAGGATGTGGATAAAAATCAGCTCCTTTTTCCACGTAAGGAAGAATGAATAGTTGTTGGTCTTCTGGCACTAGCATTAATAGATTGGGACCCATCTCTTTTTTTTGATAAATTTAGCAAAGTTATTCTGTAAATAACACTGCAGGGAAAAAAAACAGATTTTTCTCACTCCTCTTTATACATATTCTGTCAAGGATATATCCTGTGAACAATCCAAGTTTATAGGCTTGGGGTTTTCTTTATATATTTTATCAGAAATACAATATTCTGTATTGTATCATCTTTCTGTACGTTCAGCTTGCTTATAATTCTAAATATTTGTGTAAAGTTTCATCTTCTTCCTGAACTGGTAGGCTTTGGATAACATTAGTTCTTCTTTTTTTCAGAATAGCTCTTATTCTTATATTCAGCTGTGTGCACATTTGTTAGGCACTTTTGGTCCCTCCTTCCCTCTTCAGAAGCGCTGGCCATAAAGACCCCAAGGTAATTTGAACTTAGAACCAAGGTGATCTGGGGCACCTGGGTAGCCCGTCGGTTAAGCATCTGCCTTTGGCTCTGTTCATCAGGTCAGGTCATGACCCCAGAGTCCAGAAATCAAGATCAGCATGGGCTCCCTGCTCAGGAGGGAGTCTCCTTCTCCCTCTCCTTCTGCCCCTCCCCCTGCTTGTGTGTTCTCTCTCTCTCTCTCAAATAGATAAATAAAATCTTAAAAAAAACATTTAAAATACATTTAAAAATCATATGATAGTTGTCTTTCTCTGCTTGACTTATGATCTCCCTGATATGAGGAAGTGGTGATGCAACATGGAGGCTTAAGTGGGTAGAAGAATAAATGAAACAAGATGGGATTGGGAGGGAGACAAACCATAAGTGACTCTTAATCTCACAAAACAAACTGAGGGTTGCCGGGGGGAGGGGGTTTGGGAGAAGGGGGTGGGATTATGGACATTGGGGAGGGTATGTGATTTGGTGAGTGCTGTGAAGTGTGTAAACCTGGTGATTCACAGACCTGTACCCCTGGGGATAAAAATATATGTTTATAAAAATAAAAAATTAAAAAAAAAATACATTTAAAAATCTAAAAAAAATTTAACTAGGTGACCGATAAATTTTATTTTCCGGTAAGTTTTTCATTAAAACGGGAAAAATCCATATTTTTTAGGACCAACTATTTAATTTATTGACCTCACTAATGTGTATATTTAGCACTACTTTGTCTTGGGCCAGTTAGATGGAGTCCCCCCTAAAACCTAAAAAAGGACAATTCTAAAGAAGACTATTCTTGACTTGGGCAGTTTCAAGAGTCTGTAGTGTTGGCTTTGGTTTTATTTCTATTACCCAAGGTCTTAGTGCAGAGGCTAGTCATAATAGCAATGTGCAAAGCATGAGCTGAAGCTCTTTCTATATGTTAAAACCTTAATTTTCCAAACAAACCAACTTGGTTCTCCTTCAAAGGAGTTTGGGATTTCAAAGCCCTCTATATAGTCATGTAAATTTTACAATCAATTTGCCAATTTTTTAAAAGATGTCTCTTGCAGTTTTTATTAGATTTGTATTGAAGTTAAGACTCAATTTAGAGAGAGTAGCCATCTTAATGACACTCGATATTTCCAACCACAAAGATAGTACATGTCTCCATTTATTTTGGCCTTCTTTTTTTTTTTTTTTAAGATTTTATTTATTTATTTGACAGACAGAGATCACAAGTAGGCTGAGAGGCAGGCAGAGAGAGAGGGGAGGAAGCAGGCACCCCGCTGTGCAGAGAGCCCGATGCGGGGCTCGATCCCAGGATCCTGGGATCATGACCTGAGCCGAAGGCAGAGGCTTTAACCCACTGAACCACTCAGGTGCCCCTATTTAGGCCTTCTTAATATGGCACAACAGAGTTTTGTTACGTTCAGTCTTCAGGTTTTTTACATCTTTTTCTCAGATTTATTCCTAAGTTGTTCATATTTTCATGTTATTATACATTTAAAATTTCCATTACTAATGTTTTATTGCTAGTATATGGAAATTTTTGTATGTTGATTTTGTACCCCGTTGCCTTGCTAAACTCATTTATTAGTTTTGGTAGTCTCTTTATAGGTTTTCAGATTTTCTACATAGGTCAGGAATCAGCAATCTTTTCCTCAATAGGACCATATAAGATATATTGAATGTAGTAGGCCATAATATTTCTTCCCAGTTGATCTATTCCACCCCTGTAGTGTAAAAGCAGGTAGAGACAATCATACCTGAATGAGTGTGGTTGTGTTGCAATATTATGTAGATTAATTGAATATGAAATGAACCATGAATTCCCAGGATAAATCCTACTTTGTCACAATGTACTATTGTATTTATGTATGATTGGAATCTACTTGCTCAATTCTTGTTTGGAGTGTTAGCATCTGTGTTCATGAAGGTTATCAGCCTGTAGTTTTCCCTTCTTTTAACATTCCTGTCTAGTCTTAGTATCAAAATAATGTTAGTATCATATAGTGAGTTAGAAAATATTTTCATTCTCTTTAATTATCTGAATGAGTTTGTGTAGAATGTTTATATTTCTGCCTGAGATGTTGAGGAGAATTAGCCAATGAAGATGTCAGGGCCCTAACTTTTCTTTGTGGGAAGATTTTTTTACCTAAAGTTCAACTTCTTTAATAGATATAGTGCTACTCAGAATATCTCTTTATTCTCCAAGTGAACTTTGATAGTCTGTGCTTTTAAGGAATTTGGTCATTTCAGATATAGTTTCAAAATTAATGGCATGAAATTATTCACAATACTTTCTTGTTATTTGTTAAAAATCTATAGTCGATGTCATGGTGTGACCCCTCTCACTCCTGACATTAATTCTTTCTGTCATCCCTTTTTTCTGATCAGTTTGGCTGGAAGTTTATCAGTTTTATTGGTTTCCTCAAAGAGCCAATTTGGTTTATTTTTTCTAGTTTTTAATATCACTACTTTATATTCTAATCTATTACTTCCCTTTCTCCACTTACTCTGGGTTTAATTTGCTCTCTTTATAACAGTAAACACAACACTCTCAGTGTTGTAAGATAAAAAGTGAGGTCACTGATTTGAGACTCCTTTTTTGCTAATATAGGCCTTTATTGTTATAATTTTTTTGTAAATAATATTGAAGTGACATCCCAAAAATATTTTGTTTTCATTTGCATTCCAATTGATGTGCCTTTTAATTTCCTTTTGGATTTCTTCATGCATCCGTTTGTTACTTAAACGTCTTTATTAAACTTTGAAATATTTAGGATTTTCTAGTTGTCTTTCTCTTATTTATTTATAACTTGGTCCTGTATTGGTCAGTCAGCATATTTTGTAAGAATTGGATCCTTTTAAATTTATTGAGATTTGATTAATGGTCTAAAATATATCTTATCTTGATA
The DNA here is from genome assembly GCF_022355385.1 of Mustela nigripes. Lineage (NCBI taxonomy): Eukaryota > Metazoa > Chordata > Mammalia > Carnivora > Mustelidae > Mustela > Mustela nigripes. The sequence continues at coordinate 114,548,241 of NC_081560.1, read as the reverse complement.
AGTATCCCAGATGTACTTAAAGCGAATGAGTATTTTGATATCCATGAATACTAATTAGGTCAAACTGCTTTATAGTACTACTGAAGTCTCTATATCCTATTGACATTCTGAATATTTGTTTTATTGTTGAGAGAAGGTTACTGAATTCTCTGGGTATAAATACCAATTTGTGTATTTTTCTTGGATTTCTGTCATTTTGCATCTTTATGTTTTGAGGCTCATTATGAGGTACATAAATACTTAGATATTTTTTAAAATCCTCTAAAATATAAAATTTTTAATGTTCTAAAATTCCTTTCTTTTTCCTTGGGCATAGTCCTTGTTCTAATATTTACTTTACCTGATATTAACATAGACACTCAAGTTTTGATTAGCTTTACCATGGTGTATATTTTTCTTTATTTTTTATCTGTAACATTTTTTCTTTTAAGTGTTTTGTTATTTTATTATTTTTTTTTAATAAGCAGTACATAGCTTGGCTTTCCACTTTTATCAAACATAACAGTCTTAAACTTTTAATTAGCGACTTATAGTTAATGTGCTTATCATTATAGTTAGGCTCAAATATATCATCTTGTTATATATTTTCTGTTTGCCTCATCTCTTTTTTGTCTCCCTTTCTTCTATTTTTGCTTTCTTTTGGATTAACTGAGTACTTTTTAAAAATTTTCCATTTTATCTACTTCATTAGTCAATTACCTCTTTATGACTTTGGTTCTTGTTTTATGTTTTATAGTACACACATTTAAATTATCAGTCTACTTCACATACTGGTAATTGTGAACCATACTTCACGTAAGTATCTTAAAATAGTAATTATTATTTCTGCCATACAGACTTCTGTCCTATTATTTCATTATGTTTATTTATTTTTTATTTATTTTTTAATTTTTTGCATTATATTTATTTTTTGCATATGTTTAACATTTCACATTTCATGGTTATTTTTAAAGAGTTGTTTTAAATAATAAGAAAATAATCTCATGTGTAATTACCATTCCTGGTGCTTTTTATTCTTTTGCATAGATTAATTTTTCCTTTGCATAATTTGCATAATTTTCTTCTGCCATAATAATAATAATAATATAATAATAATAATAATCCACTACTATTATTCCAGAAGTTTGCGGAAATAGTGCTAAGGTGTGGGAGAGGTGAAGCATTCTATTATCTTATGTATGCATGTCAGTCTTTAAAGACCCTTTGCTCTGTGTCCTCCACAAGTGTGAGTCTAGAAGGCCGGGGGGGCTGGAAAGGGGTAAAATTTTCTTAGGGCAGGCTTTTGTTTGGGACAACACCCCAGGCATAATTCAAGTTGGTTACTTTTCCCTCCTCCTGCCAGAGCAATAGGGGATTTTGATTGGCTCTTCACAGTGAGAAATTATCTTTTATTTGGATGTGAAAACCATTAGAAATTTGGTGGCTCCCTAAGACTCAGCCCTTCAGAGTTTCTCAACCTTACGCTAGTTTATCAGGAATTTGTCAAAATTGTCATTGAAGGTTTCCTACCTCCTTATTGCTCCAGCGGGTTCTGCTCAAGGTAAGATGATCTCGGCTATGATTCTCTGTATTTGCATGACTCTCCAGAACTGGGGCAACAGCTCACCCTGCTACTTCTCTGTAAGATTCAAGAAAAATCATTGATAATCCGTTTGTTCAGTTTTTATATGTTCTAAGGTTATGAAAGGCAACTTGCCAGATCTTTATATGTTGGACCTGAAACCTAAAGTGGGAAACATTTTTAATAACTGGTTTATGTATTTCACTATTAATTCCAACATCCACACTAGGTTTAATAGATGAATTTGTTTCACTGTTATTGATCTTATTTTCCTTGTATGTTTGGTAATCTTTTGCTAGATGCCAGACATTGTAAATCTTACCTAGCTGGAGTCCTGGATATTTTATATGCCTAAAAATACTGAGCTTTGTTATGGGGTGTAGTTACTTAGAAGTAGTTCGATTTCTTCAGATACAGGTTTCATGATTTGTTAGGCAAAACTAAAGCAGTGACAGTCTGGGAGTGATTTTTTTTTTTTAAAGATTTTTTATTATTTATTTGACAGAGAGAGATCACAAGTAGGCAGAGAGGCAGGCAGAGAGAGAGAGAGAGAGGAGGAAGCAGGCTCTCTGCTGAGCAGAGAGCCCGATGCGGGACTCAATCCCAGGACCCTGAGATAATGACCTGAGCCGAAGGCAGCAGCTTAACCCACTGAGCCACCCAGGCGCCCTGTGGGTGATTATTCTTGATTACAGAGGCAACCATCTACATAACTCTCCTCAGTGTCTTGTGGATCGTGGGGTTTTCCAGTCTGGCTCCTGGGAACAGGCACTATTCTGGTCCTATGTTAGATCCAGACACTATCACCTCTTGGGTTTCAGGCTAAAGATGAACTTTTTAATCTTCACCATTTGGACAACCATTTTTATACCAATGGTATTTTTAAAAAAATGGAATTTTTTATCTTTACAATTTTACCATTTGGCTAACAAAATCTAGGTTTTAAAATAGTTTAATAAGATGGAATAATACATAACAAGAAACCAAGTAAATGTACTAGTTGGAAGTTTTTAATTTAATATTAGCCTAAATCACATGACAGCTGATTTCTACAGAAAATAAGTACCACCAGGATTCCAAAAAAGAAAGAAGAAAAGGATTATATGAGAGGTAGGAGGGTTATATAAAGTTTGTAGAACTGGGAAATAAATTGAAGAAGGAAGTAAGAGTCAATCTAAAAGGCAACCCTGAAAGAAAGGTACTGAGAGGTGGAAAGGAGAAGCAGCCTAAGCAAGAAGGGGTTTGATGGTTTTGATTCCTGAAACTTCATTCTCATTTAAGCAGTGTTTATTTCTCTCTCAGTATTCTGATTGGAGTAAAGAGAGTAATGGGTAAAATTCTACAATTTATGCTACACACAGAAACACACATATTCACACAGAGATTAGCGAACATCACACACATAAGACTACTGGCTGCTGAGGATAGAAATTTCTGCTCCATGGTTATGTCCATGTGATAAGACCTAAATCTACAGCTAATACCTGCTCAGAGCCATTTACCTAAGGTTTATTAGCTCTGGCTACTCTTCCTTTTATTTGTCAACAAGAACAACTATTTTTTCCAGACAATGGGGAAAATTCAGAGGCAGAATATAAATAAATAATCTTAGGGATATAAACATTTTGGTGAATTATAGTCTCCCTAAAGCCAAGGGGAATCTTGTTCCTTCATATCTCGCGGTTGCTATAAATTGACGCAAACTTCAAAACTTAAGATTGGAAACTTTTTATTTCTATTTTAAAATGATATATTCTCTATTGGTAGGTTAATTTTTATTTGATCTATGTAGAAGGAGCATATCTCGGTAACCAATAGATATGGATATAGATAGATATAGAAAGATTTATTATAGGAATTGACTCGCACAAATGTGGAGGCTGGGAAGTTCTATGATCTGCCACCTGCAAACTGAAGAACCAGGAAAGCCAGTGGTATATGAACTATACCAAGTCCAAGTCTGATAGCCTGAGAACGAGGGGGCTGATGGCACAAGTCCTGGTCTCAGTGTGAAGCCTCAAGAACCAGGAGCACCCACATATGATGGCACAAGATGGATCCAGGAGCACCTATTTATGAGGACAGGAGAATACAGACACATCTCAGCTCTAGTAGAGAGAGAAAATTCAGCCTTATTCTATCTTTTTATTCTGTTTAAGCACTCAGGGGATTATAAGATTCTCACCCACATTGGTGAAGGCAATCTTCTTTACTAAGTCTACTGATTCAAATGCTAGTCTCTTTTAGAGATGCACTCACAAAAACACCCAGAAATAATGTTCATCAGCTATCTGGGCAACTTTATCCAGTCAAAATGACATAAAATTAATGATCACAATAACCTAGATATTGCAGAATGTAATTTCCAAAGATAGTTGTACCAATATTTATCCTAACTCCAACTTTTCCATTGAAAAGTAGATCTATTTTTCCTCCCCCATAAACTGGATGGATCTGTGTAATTGCCTTGGTCAATAAATTCCAATGGAAATGACACCGCATAGCTTTTGCGGGTAGGTCATAAATGGCAGTAGGCTTGAGGCTGGTCTCTCTCTCTCTCTCTCTCTCCCCCTCTCAGTTGAAGTGCTGTTATAGCCATTGTAAGACATCAAAAATTAAAGGTACAAAATGCTGCAGAAGCCATTTCCATGTAGAAAGGTAAACAACTATGCAATCACTCTTCCATAAAAATATTGGTTATTGGTTATTATTATTGGGTACAAGACAGGAGATTGACATTCTCAAGATTTGGACAGACATTAAAATAAGTGACTAAATCAGCATAGCTATCAATAATCATTAGAGGCTGGAGAGAATACAATAATAATAGTAACAATGACACATTAAGAGTTGAGGAGCCAGGGGCATCAGGGTGGCTCAGTCTTTTAAGCATCTGCCTTTGGCTCAGGTCATGATCCCAGGGTCCTGGAATTGGGCCCCACATTGGCGGGGGGTGGTTGGTCCTTGCTTAGCAGGGGAGAAGCAGGCTCCCCTGCCTGCTGCTCCCCCTGCTTGCCCTCTCCTTCTCTGTCAAATAAATAAAATCTTTAAAAAAAAAAAAAAAGAGTTGAGGAGCCAGATTCTATTGAGAAAAGAAGAGTGGTGAACTGAGGTTTCAGTCTGCCAGGTTTCCCTTCAAAATGTTTATTAATTTCAAATGTTATTTGGGACATGAAGGTAAGGGACAAAACAAAAAGTCTCCAAAAAGCACAGCTGAAGGTTTAGATTTAAGACCTCTGCAGCAAGTAATATCCTCGTGATAGTCTCAATTTCTAATGTGGACCACATTTTCAGTTGATGAAGCTCTAGTAGTGGAAATTATTTAGAGGTAAACAGAGCCCTAATAGATATGCAACCTTATCCACAGCTGGGTCAGTATATGACTGAATTAAATCAATTGCTTAACCTGCCTGGGAAAGTAACAACCTACAAAATAAAAAGTGAAGTATATAAATGGGAAAACAAAATAGTATATTGAATAATTTTTGGGGGGGGTATTTGAGAAATAAGAAAACAAAAAGAATTTTAAGAAAATTATTTGAAGTAATTCTTGGAAGATGCAGTAGAAAGCAACAGAAATCTGTCTCCCTACCTAAACAACAATTGCATTGGTAGAATCTGTCTTCTGTAACTATTTCAGAACTCTGAAGTGTATTGAAGGCTTGCATCTTACAGGAGAAAGCTTGGGGAGCAAGTTGCAGTTAAATATGGTCATTCATTTCTAAGAAGAATAGTAGCTACTTGTCTCCTATGGCAAGCCACTACATACATGTTTCAGGGTCCACTGCACAGAACATGTGGGTGCCAGGATGGAAAAAGGGGCACTGTCCTTCAAATATTGGGAATCCGATAACTGGTTGTTATCAGACATGCAAACACACACAGGGAGCAGACACTGTTGTTGACAAGTCTTCCCATTGTTGCAAGCTCCTCTCCCTTCCAGAGTATTTAAAGTGACTTCCACAGGATTGAAAGGACCAGCATCTTTCCTCCATCTTCATTTTTCTCTTTTTTCCCCTCAGGGAGCCAGACATTGAAGACTGGGACATTTAAAATACACTGCATATGCAGGGGAAAGAAAAAGACATTGTGCATGACTATGGAATAGCACAAGCTCAGAAAAGACCTGAGAAGACATTACCTTTACATTTAATCCTGATCCTCAACACCGAGTGAGTCTACAACAATAAAACAACAAAACCCACAGCAAACCCTAGCCAAGGAAGGAATGGGGGCATCTGATTTCCAGAGTTAGATGATTAGATTCAAATGTCTAGTTTTAAACCTAAAATCTCAAGGCATAGAAAGAAATAGCAAATTATGGTTCACTCAAAGGGAAGAAATAAACCGAGACAAACTGTTCTTCAAAAAGACAAGACAGTGAACCTACTAGACAAAAACTTTAAAATAATTATCTTAAAGATACTCAAAGAGTTAAAGGAAATCATGAAGTCAAGAAAATGATGTATGAACAGATGGAAATATCAAAAAAAGTAATAGAAAACATAATATAAACAAAAAAGAAATTCTGAAGTTGAGAAGTACAGTGACTGATATGAAACATTCACTGAAGAGGGGAGAAGCAAGATGGCTGAGAAGCAGGAGACATAAATCCCGTTATGTCCCGGGAGTTCAGCTAGACAGTTATCAAGCCATTCTGAACACCTACAAACTCAACAGGAAGTCAAAGAGAAGAGGAGCAGCAATTCCAGGAACAGAAAAGCGACCACTTTCTGAGAGGCAGGATGTGTGGAGAAGTGAATCCTAGATGATAAATAGGCGGCTAGACCGTGGGGGTAGGGGCCAGCTCCCGGCAAGCAGTAGAGCAGCGTGGTAAAACATAAAAAAACTTTAGAAGTCTGGTCCACAGGTGGATGTTGCTCCAGAGGCTAAGCAGGGAGTGGAGCTCCCTTGGGGTCACAGAAAGACACAGGTGCCTGAGTGTGGGATAACTCCTAGGTATCAGAGCCAGGAAGCTGGCTGTAGAGATGGAGCAAAACTGTGGCTTTTACCTCGAACTGTGATTTGAGGCACAGTCAGGCTACTACCCTTCAAGCAGGGTCCCCACAAGTGGCACATCCAGGGAGACTCACCTTACTCCCTGAGGAGGAGGGGTGCAGGAGCACGGCAAGAATCTGCTGGATTTGGAGCCTCCAAATGCGACCATGGGCCAGAGATAGAAATGCTTGGTCACTGGCTGGGTGAGCATGGAGTATGGCCGGAGACCAGGGAGATGGGGGGATTGACTGCTTCTCTCCAAGGGTGCACTGAGAAGCAGTGCTTTCGGCTCCTCCGGGCACATATTGGGAGGCCGCCATTTTTATTCCCATTCTCCAAAGCTCTAGGGAAGGTGTTCAGGGAACAAAAGCCTTTGAAAGCAAACCAAAGCAGATTGCTTAGCCTGGCACCTGGCAAGGGCAGTGAAATTTGCCTCAGGCAAAAACACTTCAGAATCACTGCAACAGGTGCCTCCCTGAGAAGATCAGCAAGAACATCTGGCCAAGACCACATTTACTGATCAATGAGAAATGCAAAACAGCACTTCTAGGAGAATAAAGCACATAGAATTTTTCCCCATGATTTTTTAGTTGTTCAAAGTTAAAATTTTTAAATCTTCATTAATTTTTTCTTTTTCTGTTTAAAAATTTTTTCCTTTTTCTTCTTTTAATGTATTTTAACTATATTATCAATACCTTTTTAAAAATCTTTTAAAATTTTCATTGTTATAGTCATATTCTATCTCTTCATTGTATTTAACCTTATTTTTTGTATACATATAAGCTTTTCTTTCTTTAAATTTTGGGATACACTTTCTTCTAACAGACCAGAATATATCTTAAATCTAGCCTATGGTTTTGTTCTAGTCTCCAGCCTGATCACATTCTCTCCTTTTTTTTTCTTTTTTTCAACCAACTTCTTATCTTATCAATTCCCTTTTTAAAATCTTTTAATATTTCATCTTTACAGTCATATTCTATCCCCTCATCATGTTTACATACATACATATATATATATATATATATATATATAAATTATTTTTTTACTTTCTTTAAAGTTTGGGGAGGCAGTTTCTTCTAACAAACCAAAATACATAATACATGCCAAAATCAAGTGTGTGGCTCTGTTCTATTCACCAGCCTAATCATTTATATGTTTGTATATAATATACATATTTGTATATTTAATATATATAATATATTTATATATAATATATATTTTATATATATATATATATATATTTTTTTTTTTTGTTTGCTTTCATCTATTCTTCTCTGGATAAAATGACAAGGTGGAAAAACTCACCTCAAAAAGGAAAAAAAAAACAATAGGCAGTCCCAATGGCTAGGGATCTAATCAACACAAACATTAATAAGATGTCAGAAATAGAGTTCAGAATGATGATTATAAAGATGCTAGCTGGGCTTGAAAAAAAAAAAACCATAGAAGACAATAGAGAATCCCTGTCTGGAGAAATAAAAAAACTAAAATCTAACCAAGTTGAAATAAAAAAAAAAAGCTATTAACGAGGTGCAATAAAACATGGAAGCTCTTACTGCTACCATAAATGAGGCAGAAGAGAAAATTAGTGATATAGAAGGGCAAATGATAGAGAATAAAGAAGCTGAGAAAAAGAGAGATAAACAACTAGTGGACCACAAGGGGAGAATCTGAGAGATAAGTGATACCATAAGATGAAACAATATTAGAATAACTGGGATCCCAGAAGAAGAAGAAAAAGAGAAGGGGGAAGAATTTCCCTAATTTGGGGAAGGAGACAATCATCAAAATCCAGGAGGCACAGAGAATCCCCCTCAAAATCAATAAAAATAGGTCCATACCCCATCATCTAATAGTAAAGCTTACAAGTCTCAGAGACAAAGAGAAAATCCTGAAAGCAGCTCAGGACAAGAGGCCTATAACATAAAATGATAGAAATATTAGATTGGCAGCAAACCTATTCTCAGAGTCCTTGCAGGCCAGAAAGGACTGGCTTGATATATTCAGAGCCCTGGATGAGAAAAATATGCAGCCAAGAATATTGAATACTGTCACTGAAAATAGGAGGAGAGGTAAAAAGATTCCAGGACAAACAAAAACTAAAAGAATTTGCAAACACCAAACCAGCCCTACAGGAAATATTGAAAGGGGTCCTCTAAGCAAAGAAAGAGCCTTAAAGTAACAGACCAGAAAGGAACAGAGACAATATACAGTCACCTTAAAGGCAATAAAATGGCACTAAATTAATATCTTTCAATAGTTACCCTGAATGTAAAATGATCCAAATGCCCCCAATCAAAAGACACAGCGTATCAGAATGGGTTTAAAACAAACAAACAAAAAACACCTGTTGTTATGCTGTCTGCTAGAAACTAATTTTAGACACAAAGACACCTCCAGATTTAAAGTGAGGGTTGGAAAACAGTTTACCGTGTTAATAGACAACCAAAGAAAGCTGGTTTGGCAATCCTTATAGCAGACAAATTAGATTTTAAGCCAGAGACTTAATAAGAGATGAGGAAGGACAATATATCATACTTAAAGGATCTGTCCAACAAGAGGATCTAACAATTTTATTTTTTTAATTTTTATTTATTTATTTGACAGACAGAGATCACAAGTAGGCAGAGGCAGGCAGAGAGAGAGAGAGAGAGGAGGAAGCAGGCTCCCCACGGAGCAGAGAGCCCGATGTGGGGCTCGATCCCAGGACTCTGGGATCATGACCTGAGCTGAAGGCAGAGGCTTTAACCTACTGAGTCACCCAGGTGCCCCTGGATCTAACAATTTTAAATATCTATGCCCCTAACATGGGAGCAGCCAACTATATAAACCAATTAATAATAAAAATCAAAGAAACACATTGCCAATAATACAATAATAGTAAAGGATTTTTAACACCCCCCTCACTGAAATGGACAGATCATCTAAGCAAAAGATCAACAAGAAAATAAAGACTTTAAATTACACATTGGACCAGATGGACATCACAGATATATTTAGAACATTCCATCCCAAAGCAACAGAATACGCATTCTTCTCTAGTGAACACAGAACATTCTCCAGAATAGATCACATCCTGGGTCACACATCAGGTCTCAATTGGTATTAAGAGATTAGGATCAAAGGGGGTGGGATTATGGACATTGGGGAGGGTATGTGATTTGGTGAGTGCTGTGAAGTGTGTAAACCTGGTGATTCACAGACCTGTACCCCTGGGGATAAAAATATATGTTTATAAAAAAAAAAATTAAAAAAAAAAAAAAAAAGAGATTAGGATCATTCCCTGCGTATTTTCAGAACACAATGCTTTCAAACTAGAAATCAATCACTAGAGGAAGGTTGGAAAGAACTCAAAGAACTCAAATACATGGAGACTAAAGAGCATCCTACTAATGAATGAATGGGTCAACCAGGATATTAAAGAAGAATTTTTAAATATCATGGAAACAAATTAAAATGAAAACTCAACTGTTCAAAATCCGGGGGATGCAGCAAAGGCAGTCCTAAAAGGAAAGTATATAGCAATACAAGCCTTCCTCAAGAAACAAGAAAGGCCTCAAATACACAACCTAACCCTACATTTAAAGGAGCTGGAGAAAGAACAGCAAAGAAAGCCTAAACCCAGCAGAAGAGTAATAATAAAGATGAGACCAGAAATCAATGAGATAGAAACCAAAGGAAAAGTAGAACAGATCAGTGAAACTAGGAGGTGGTTCTTTGAAAGAATTAGTAAGATTGATAAGCCCCTGACCAGACTTATCAAAAAGAAAAGAGAAAGGACCCAAATTAATAAAATCATGAATGGAAGAGGAGAGATCACAACCAACACTAAAGAAATACAAACAATTATAAAAACGTATTACCAGCAACTACACACCAGCAAATTTGACAATCTGGAAGAAATGGATGCATTCCTAGAGATGTATAAACTACCAAGACTGAAACAGGAAGAAATAGAAAACCTGAGAAGACCAGACCCATAACCAGTAAGGAGATTGAGAAGCAGTCATCAAAAATCTCCTTACAAACAATTGCCCAGGGTCAGATGGCTTCCCAGGGGAATTCTACCAAACATTTAAAGTTTGTCCTGAAACTGTTCCCCCAAAAATAGAAATGGAAGGAAAACTTCCAAACTTGTTTTATGAGGCCAGCATCACTTGATCCCAAAACCAGACAAAGACTCCATAAAAAAGGAGAATTACAGACCAATATCCCTGATGAGTATGGATGCAAAAATTCTCACCTAAATACTAGCCAATAGGATCTAACAATACATTATAAGGATTATTCACCATGACCAAGTGGGGTTTATTCCAGGGCTGCAAGTTTGTTCAATATCTGCAAATCAATCAATGTGATATAATACATTAATAAAAGAAAGAACAAGAAACATATGATACTCTCAATAGATGCTGAAAAAGCATTTGAGAAAGTACAGCATCCTTTCTTGATCAAAACTCTTCACCATGGAGGGATAGAGGGTACATACCTCAATATCATAAAAGTCATCTATGAAAATCCTACAGTGAATTTCATTCTCAGAAAAAGTCTCAGTTCTTCCCCTAAGGTCAGGAAAATGGTAGGGCTGTCCACTTTCACCATTGCTATTCAACATAGTACTAGATGTCTGAGGCTCAGCAATCAGATCACAAGAAGAAACAAAAGGTATCTGAATTGTCAAAGAAGCCAAACTCTCACTCTTTGCAAGTGATACAAAGTTTTATGTGGAAAACCGAAAGCACTCCACTCCAAAACTGCTAGAAATCATACAGGAATTTAGTAGAGTGTCAGGATATAAAATCAATGCACAGAAATCAGTCGCATTTTTATATATCAACAACAAGACAGAAGAAAGAGAAATTAAAGAGTCTATCTCATTTACAATTGCTCTCAAAACAATAAGATACCTAGAAATAAACCTAACCAAAGAGGCAAAGAATCTGTACTCACAAAACTATAAGGTACTCATGAAAGAAATTGAGGGAGACACAAAGAAATGGAAAAACGTTCCATGCTCATGGATTGAAGAACAAAAGTTGTGAAAATGTGTATGCTACCTAGAGCAATCTACACGTTTAATGCAATCCCTATCAAAATACCATCAACGTTTTTCAAAGAAATGAAACAAACCTAAAATTTATATGGAACCAGAAAAGACCCCAAATAGCCAGAGCAATGTTGAAAAAGAAAACAAAGGTCAGTAGCATCATAATACCAGTCTTCAAGCTCTATTACAAAGCTGTAATCTTCAAGATAGTATGGCCATGACACAAAAACAGACACAGAGATCAATGGAACAGAATAGAGAACCCAGAAATGGACCCTCAACTCTATAGTCAACTAATCTTCAACAAAGAAGGAATTAATGTCCAATGGAAAAAGACAGCCTCTTCAACAAATGGTGTTGGGAAATTGGACAGCCACATGCAAAAGAATGAAACTGGACCCTTTCCTTACACCACAGACAAAAATGTGGACTCAAAATGAATGAAAGACCTCAATGTAAGACAAGAATCTATCAAAATCCTTGAGGAGAACACAGGCAGCAACCACTTCGACTCAGTCACAGCAACTTTTTCCTAGAAACATCTCCAAGGGCAAGGGAAGCAAGGGCAAAAATGAATATTGGGACTTCATCAAGATCAAAAGCTTTTGCACAGCAAAGGAAACAGTCAATGAAACCAAAAGACAACTGATGGAATAAAAGAAGATATTTATTTGCAAATGACCTATCAGATCAAGGGCTAGTATCCAAAATCTATAAAGAATTTATCAAACTCAACACCCCAAAAACAAATAATATAATCAAGAAATGACCAGAAGACACATTTCTAAAGAGAAGACATCCAAATTGTCAACAGACACATGAAAAAGTGCTCCACATCACTTGGCATCAGGGAAATACAAACCAAAACCACAGTGAGATACCAGTCAGAATGGCTAAAATTAACCAGTCAAGAAACAACACATGATGGTGAGGATGTGGAGAAAGGGTAACCCTCCTACACTGATGGTGGGAATGTAAGCTGGTGCATCCATTCTGGAAAACAGTATGGAGGTTCCTCAAAAGGTTGAAAATAGAGCTACCTTATGATCCAGCAATTACACTACCAGTTATTTACCCTAAAGATACAAATCCTAAAGGGGCAAAAGCACCCGAATATTTATAGCAGCAATGGCAGGCCCACAAAAAATTAAAAATAGAATTAGCATATGATCCAATAATTCCACTTCTGGATGTATACCTAAAATGATTGAAACAGAGTCCTGAAGAGATATTTGCAAACCCCTGCACATAATGGTAGCATTTATTCACAGTAGATACAACATGGAAATAACACAAGTGTTCACTGATGGATAAACAGGCAAGCACAGTGTGGCAGATACACCCTGTAGAATATTTTTCAGCCTTAAGAAGCAAGAAAATTCTGTCATAGACTACAACAGTGATGAACCTGAGAACATTATGCTAACTGAAATAAGTCAGTCACCAAAAAACAAATATTGTATCATTCCACTTACATGAGGTATATTACAGTAGTCAAAACATAAAGACATAAAGTAGAATGGTGTTTACCAGAGATAGGGGGAAAAGGGAGTGGGGAGTTTTAATGTATACAGAGTTCCAGTTTTGCATGATGAAAATAGTTCTCGAGATGGATGGTAGTGATGATTTCACAAAATATACATGTACTTAAATATTACTGAATTGTATACATAAAGACGGTAAAGATAATACATTTATTTTATGTGTATTTTTAAAAAATATTTTTAAAGATTTTATTTACTTATCCAACAGAGAGAGAGAGAGAGATCACAAGTAGGCAGAAAGGCAGGCAGAGAGAGAGGAGGAAGCAGGCTCCCCACTGAGCAGAGAGCCTGATGTGGGGCTTGATCCCAGGACCCTGAGACCATGACCAGAGCCGAAGGCAAAGGCTTAACCCTCTGAGTCACCCAGGCACCCCTTTTATGTGTATTTTAAATTAAAAATTGGAAAATAATAAATAATTAAATAACAATAAATAATTACAAAAATTTTTAAAATAAATAATATTAAATAATCTGAATATATGAATTTCATATTAAGAAATCCAACTTAATATATATAATCAATAACCATGCATTACACATTTTTAATTGTACATGATACAATTATCAGAAATTTTATGTGAGAGCCAAAGCAAATCTTAACTTGCAAAGAACTGACATTATACAAAGTATATTCTCTGACTAGAGAAAAATTAGGGTTGAATTCAGCAACACAAATAAAACTAAAAAATTCTCAAATGTTGATCAAGTTGATCATAAAACACTTCTAAATAACTCATGGTAAAAGAATAATATTTTAAGAAATACTTTAATTCAATGTTACTTTTATTGTTTTATTTATTTAATTGTCAGAAAGAGAGCAAGGAGCACAAGAGGAGAGCCAAAGGGAAAAGTAGACTCCCTGCTGAGCAGGGGGGCTGATGCAGGGCTCAATCCCAGAATCCTGGGATCATGATCTGAGCCAAAAGCTGCCATTTAACTGACTGAGCCACCCAGGTAACCCATAATTCAATGTTTATAAAAATAATGCATGATATACTAATTACATCTGGAGAAGTTTGTAGATGGAAATTATAGCCTTGAATGCACATACTTTAGAAAGCAGTTTATAATAGAAAAAAATTGGCTTAGCCAAAATTTTCTTCTCTGAATTGATATTATTCCAAAAAGCTCAAAGGGAGAGAGGGATGTAAACAGAGGGAGAGAGAGAGAAAAAGAGAGAGAGAAACAATATATACCAGGAATGGAAAAAAGAGCATCAGTGCAGATCCCATAGATATTAAAGAGAAAGTAAGATAATATTAGGCCTAACTTTATTCTATTGAAGATAAAACTATAGATGAAATTGTAGGGGAAAAAAAGGAAAGAAAATCTGAAAATGAAAATCCTTTATCTAAGAGAGAGATTGAATTATGTCAGACTTTTCCACAAAGAAAACTCTGACCACATGCTTTATCAGTGAATTTATAAAAGAAACAATGCCAATACACAATACTCTTAAGGGAATGAGGAAAGAGAAAATGCCTTATAATTGCTGAACAATTTGCTTTATGAGTCCTACAGAATCATGACACTGATACCTTCTGATATTAGTAGCTGGCAAGGCTTTTAAAGGAAGCAAGATGTGTAGAAAACCTCCTATAAGCATGTACGCACAAATCTTAAAATATCCATAAATTAAATCCAGCAATATGTAAAAAGGAAAATGTATTCTCCTTTCTTTAATCAATTAAAATGTGTATTCACAATAAAATGGATAAGCACATTTTATGAGCAACTTATTGTATGTACAGTATACATCAAATGAAATATTAAAATGGTCTGAAATATGACCATGTGCAATGTAGTTCAGCACTACAAAATTGGTATAACTTCCAAAACTCAATTATTTTCTCATTTAACAAAGTAAAAAAGAAAAATTACCTGACCATTTGAAATAAAACCTGAAAACCCATGTGATAAAACATAACACACCTTGATGAGAAAAATCTTGCAAAATATAAATCTCTTAAATATATCTTGAAACCAGCACCAGTGAACTTTATACTTCCTGGTGAAATAGTTAATGCTTTCCCTCTGAAATGAGGAATGAGATAAAAATATTCATCATTACCACTTCATTCAAATTGGACCAAAGTTCTAGAACTTCAGTAAGAAAAGAAAAAGAAACACAATTGAAATTATCTTTGGAATAAAATGAAAATATTTTTTTTTAATTTTTTATTTTTATAAACATATATTTTTATCCCCAGGGGTACAGGTCTGTGAATCACCAGGTTTACACACTTCACAGCACTCACCAAATCTGTCTTTTTATGTAGCAAATTCCAAAGAATCTGAAGATAAAATATTAAACACAATAAATGAATTTGACCAACAAACTTGCTGAATAAAACAAAGTCACTGTAGTCACAAATAATTAAAAGAGAAAATTTAAAAAGAAATCACTAGTAAAAACAACAAAAAACATCAAATACCAAGGAATACTTGTTGTTATTTTGTTACTCCAAAATTGTGGCACTCCAAAAAAAGTATCTAACATCTCTGAGACAAATTAAAGATGATTTTGTTAAATGGAAATACATGTTCAGGATTTGAATGACTCAATATTGCTAAACATCTCATATCATGTCAAATTTACCAATAGTATTAATGTGATCCCAATAAGCATCTTTGTCAAGATTGAAAGCTGATTCTTCAAATTGTAGGAAAATGAAAAGTGCCAAGAGGAACCCATGGAATCTTAAAGATAAAAATTGGAGAGCGTAGACCATCAGAAATGAAGACTCATCATAGTGCCACAATAAGTAAAACAAACCAGTACAGGTGACAGAATAGACAAACCAACTAATAGGGGGGAAAAAATAGATTCCTGACACGTTTCAACACAAATACAGTCACTGGATTTAAAAAGCTGCCACTGAAATGTGGCTGGAGAAAGAATGGTCTTTTAATACATGGTGCTGGATTTAACTGATACACGGAAGAAAAAAGGTCTTGAAAAATACCTTACAGCATAAACAAACATCAATTCCAGATGGAATGCTTTCCTGAATGTGAAAAGTAAAACCATAAAACCTTCTGATGATTATATTACAGAATATCTTCATAATCCTTAGGTAAGTACAGATTTATCAAAGAATATGAAATCACACTAAACATGTATGAATATTTTACTTAATAAATTTGACTTCATTAAAATTAACTTTTGTTCCCCAAACAATTTTTGTATGTATACAATGGATTTGCATCTGAAATATATAAAGAATACCTTCAAATCCATAAGAAAAAGAGGGAGGTCTCTTTAAAAAAATATGCAGCAGTTTTGAACAGGTAATTCAATGAAAAATGATGCCTCATCCTCCTAATGATATGGAAAGGATTTTGTGTTGTCATCGGTGATTTTCGAACTGTTCTATACTGACAGGAATAGGCTAAAAATGAATGTGTAAACAGATCGTCAATAACAGATGAGAATCAAACGCTCAAACACTGCTAGCAAGCTGTTTTAGGAAAAATGGCAGTGTCTACTAAACATATCCTAAGACATTAGTGTCCCTTCTAGGAATCTACCTAAGGGAAATGAAGCCATACACCATCAACAGACACGCACATTTATGTTCTGGGTGGCTCATTTAGAGACACGGCCTGGAAACAATTAGAATGTATACCAACAGTAAGATCGATAAACACTTTTTATGTGCAGTTTATTGTTGATCTAGTATATATGAAATAAAATTAAAGAATCTCCCTAGTTTGCATTTCTTAAGCTACGTTTTTGGTAGGAGCCATGAAAGCAAATACTACAAAGGTTTGTGATACAACATGCACCTTCTAAATGAGACAAACCATGCATAGTTCCAGCAAAATATTATGATAAAAGATTGTAAATCCAGTGTGGCCATGTTTTCTAATATGTTAAAGAAACTAAAAATTGTTCTTCTAAACTGTATTTTCTAAAACATCATGGAAGCCAGATTTTTTTGTGGAATTTTCTACTTTTAAGCATCTCTTTTATCCCCTAAAACAGTATCTCAACATAAAACATGTAAAATGTGTTTGGTCCTGGGGCAGATGTTTGGTGCTCTTTGAGATCTTGGTATGGTCATTACCACTGGCTATTTTATCCAAAGAAAACAAAAACACTAATCTATCTGAAAGGACATATGCACCCCATGTTTATTGTAGCATTATTTACAAGAACCAAATGATGGAAGCAGCCCAAAGCATCCAAACATAGATGAATGGATAAAGAAGATGTGGTAAATATATACGCAATGGAATATTACTCAGTCATAAAAAGAACGAAATCTTGCCATTTGTCATGACATGGATGGACCTAGAGAGTATGGCACTTAGTGAAATAAGTCAATCAGAGAAAGACGAATACCATATGATTTCACTTATAGGTGGAATTAAAATCAAAACAAAACAAAACAAAACAAAACACCAAAAAAACCAAGGGAACAAAGGAAGAAAAAGAGTCAAACCAAAAAACAGACTCTTAACTACAGGGAACAAAGAGATGGTCATCAGAGGGGAGGTAGGTAGGGGGCTGGGGAAAATAGGGAAAGGGGATTCAGAGTACACTTACCTTGATAAGCACTGGGTAATGTATGGAACTGTTAGATCACTATATTGTACTATGTAATCTACACTGGAATTAAAACAAAATTTAAAAAATCTTGAAAATAGATTTCTTTATTTTGTAATTTGGGGTGGGGGAGGCAGGGATATATATCTGCCAGGCTTAGGAAACCTCAGTACACTGTTAAGTTTTTTCCTTATCATGGCTTATTTTCCTCTTAGGTACCTTAGCTCTCATAAGTCACTTTTATTCTTTTCCCCAGATCAGCTGACTGTTAACAAATGACATTCTGGCCTGAATCATCAGTATGGAAGGTTGCAATCCAATTGCTTGTCAGGATGTATAACGTCAAATCTGCTATAGGTTACTATTTATGAAAAGCAAGTTGAGTGGCAAAGTATTTATGGGAAATTTCTGAATGGTAAGCATTGCACTCATATCTCTAAATGCTCTAATAGCTATCCGTAAATTAATCCACAGTGTAAGTGTACCAGCAGCCCAGATCACGTAATTTTATCACCTCCTAATACAAGAGCATTTACAGAATTGCATTTTGGCAAAATGCCATCATCATGCAATGATGGATTGTATAAGCAACATCCCTAAGGTGTTTGGTGCTTTTATGCTACATACTGCTTTTCTTAAGACAAATCTCCAGAGAAATATCTCTTTGATCTCAATATCAGGAAAAGGGCATGGGTATTAATTAAATTGCTTTTGTTTCATGGACCATCTGATTTATTTGTTTCTCTACTTCTCAAAACAATGGTACTTGGAACCAGATCCATGAAGGTTGAGTATGGATATTTTCTCCGGAAAATTAATTGCATTCAAATATGTAGAGAAAGCATTTTGAATTTGGGGTCTCAAAACACTTTGCCACACATGGGCATACATAAATTCATCAAAATTCAATGTGTTCATTTTGATAATCAATATTTTTAGTGTCTCATTTATTTTGCTTCACAAATATCTTAGAAGCAGAAGCTTGACCTTGAGTTTAAAGCCACTAAAAATGTGCGAGCAGATTTAGGATATAAAGATATTAAATAATTAAAAAACTATGACAGATACAGAATGATTTCTGATATAACCCTCAAAGATTTTGACAAGAACTGTGGAAGTATTAGTCAATTATACCAAGAAATTTAGTAGAAAACCTATTCAAATGCTTACATGAAATATATATATTGAAATAAAAATAAGTCAATCAGAGAAAGACAACTATCATATGATCTCCCTGATATGAGGAAGTGGTGATGCAACATGGGGGCTACTTAAGTGGGTAGGAGAAGAATCAATGAAACAAGATGGGATTGGGAGGGAGACAAACCATAAGTGACTCTTAATCTTACAAAACAAACTGAGGGTTGCTGGGGGGAGGGGGCTTGGGAGAAGGGGGGGTGGGGTTATGGACATTGGGGAGGGTATGTGCTTTGGTGAGTGCTGATTCACAGACCTGTACCCCTAGGGATAAAAATATATGTTTATAAAAAATAAAAAATTAAGAAAAGGTTAAAAAAAAATAAACTCTGATTCTTTTTATACAAAAAACCCAGAAATGTGACAACCTGAATATATGACCTTTGTATAATTCTTCATACATATTTAGTACTTATTGCCTTATTCATTGTATCATTAAAGACTGATTTACAAAACTATATTTTTACCATATATTATTTTGAGCCTGAAATCTGTTAACCACTACAAAACAAAATGGTGAACGTGAATTCACATGGAAGATTGCTGAGTTTCCTTTGCTGTGCAGAAACTTTTTATCTTGATGAAGTCCCAACAGTTTGTTTTTGCTTTTGTTTCCCTTGCCTCAAGAGAAGCATCTAGTAAGAAGTTGCTAAGGCCAATGTCAACGAGGTTACTGGTCATGTTTTCTTCTAGGATTTTGATGGTTTCCTGTCTCACATTTAGGTCTCTCATATATTTTAAATTTGTTTTTGTGTATGGCATAAGAAAGTGGTTCAGTTTCATTCTTTCGCATGTTGCTGTCCAGTTTTCCCAACACCATTTGTTCAAGAGACTATCTTTTATCCATTGGATATTCTTTCCTGCTTTGTTGAAGATTAACTGACTTAACCCATATAGTTGTGGGTTTAATCGTAGTTTTCTACTCTGTTTCATTGATCTATGTGCCTGCTTTTGTGCCTATATTAAACAACCTTGATCACTACAGCTTGAAACAGTGTGCAAAGTTAAGGACAAGAGGATGCTAAGTGATTTAAAAGGTAAAGAACAGGGCACTAACAAGAATCATACTGGAACCAGACATTACATTAACAATACTGAATGCAAGGAGACCAATACCTCCAGATTTTTAAAGGTGTGTGGTTATGAATACACAACTGCAAATCAAATCAAAACAGGCAAAATACACATTATCATATATGTTTTTCAGAAGTTAGCCAACTTTCCAAATGTTTCTTTAAAGAATGGCTCAGGACATGCCTCACCACCAGGGAAATGCACATCAAAATCACAATGAGCTATCACCTCACATCTGTCACAATGGCTAGAATAAAAAAGACAAGAAATAACAAGTGTTGGCAAGTGTGGAAAAAACGGAACACTCATGCACTCTTGGGAATCTCAACTGGTGCAGCCATTGTGGAAAACAGTATGGAGATTCCTAAAAAAATAAATAATAGAACTATCATATTAGGTAAGTACCACTACTAGGATGATATAGAGCAGAATTTTTTTTTAATTTTTTAAAAAGATTTTGTTTATTTATTTGTCAGAGAGAGAGAGAGCAAGAGAGTGAATACAAGCAGGGGGATTAGCAGGCAGAGGGAGAAACAGGCTCCCTACTGACCAGAGAGCCCGATGTGGGGCTCAGTCCCAGGACCCTGGGATCATGACCTGAGCAGAAGGCAGATGCTTAAGGGACTGAGCCACCCAGGTGCCCGAAATTCTTATTTCTAATTGTACAACCCTCAGTTCTGTTTAATCATGTTTTAGACACTTGGTTGTTTTACTCAACATCAAATTATTTTTATGAAGCATGACAACTTGGTTTTACATCCAATTTTTATAGCTAAAAATAAAATTACTAATAACCCAACAAACATTAAAGAAAGATATGTGTATGGTTTATTTCCTTCAAGTTGAACCATAAAAGCATCTTAACAGATAATGTGACCACAGTAAAGGAATAGTAGGTCAAACTTCGGATTAGAAATATAGTAACATTAAGGAGTACCTGGGTGGCTCAGTCGGTTGAGCATCTGTCTTCAGCTCAGGTCATGATCTAGGGGTCCTGGAACTGAGCTCTACATAGGGCTCCCTGCTCAGCAGGGAATCTGCTTCTCCCTCTCCTTTCTTCTTTACTCCTTCCCCTGCTTTTTCTCTCCCTCTCAAATAAATAAAACAATAAATACAAAATAAAGAAATAAATAAAGTTACATTGAATATGAGTCAAAAAAGAGATGACCAAATCCACGTATAATGCTATCAAGTGCTTCCTGATGTGTTCCTATTTAAACAATAGCTTCTTAAATATGGGACCAATTTTTTATATTAAAGTTTATGAAACATTAATGATAAGACCATTTTGTATACCTTTAATGAGGATACATTTTATACAAAGTCCTTGATTGTGAAATCAATGATGATCACATTTTCAAATGATATATAATTTTTGAAAGATTTTATTTATTATTTATTTGAGAAAGAGAGAGGATGAACAGTGGTGAGGGGCAGAGGGAGAAAGAGAGAATGTCAAGCAGACTCCCCACTGAGCATGGAGTACAACTCATGGCTCACTCAATCTCATGACTCTGAGATCATAACCTGAACTGAAATCTAGAGTCAGATGGCCTAACTGACTGAGCCACCCAGGTGCCCCCAAATGATATAAATTTCAATTCACTTTATTTATTTTTTAAGATTTTATTTATTTATATGACAGATGGAGATCACAAGTAGTAGGCAGAGAAGCCGGCAGAGAGAGAGGAGGAAGCAGGCTCCCTGCTGAGCAGAAAGCCTGATTCGGGTCTCAATCCCAGGACCCTGGGATCATGACCTGAGCCGAAGGCAGAGGCTTTAACCCACTGAGCCACCCAGGCGCCCCTCAAATCACTTTCAAAATAGTATGTGGAATGTCTGCAGACTCGATAATACTATGAGTTATAGAATAGATCTCAATGGCGTTAGCAGACCAAATGTACCAACTGCCTCTACATTATTGTGTCACTAGCTTATCTCCAGGCATCTGTTTCAGGTTTTCGCAATGTGGAAAATATCCATCTTGCTGTAAAAGTGATCAAGTTTGTTACAATCGGTGACTAATTCATTGATCTTTCTGGAGCTTTTTAATGAAGGAAGGTCAAATTGTGATGACTTACTCTACAGTAAAAGCATACCTTCCATCATGATTTTGCAAATTCACTACCCTATTGCACCTGACAGCATCACAGTAATGAAATTTAAGTTCAATTGGTAGATAGAGTTGATTGCTTGAGGCTTTTTTACATATGATGAAAATTAAACTTTAGTTACAAAATAAATAACATCCTCAGTCATTTTGCTTCACAGTAAAATTCCTTTGATGAGGATTTCACCGAGACAGAAAAAACCCAACTTAATTATTGAGTCATGGAACCTTCAACTCAATCATATAGCAGAATGAATTTGATCACTAGTCAAAAAGATGTATTGCTTACTACTATTTATTGCTAAACTGTGCAATGAACTTCTCTTTCTAGAAATATGGTAGGTCAACTGCTCAAAGAGGCCTTTCTTATAATGGTCATAATTCCAGGTAAAAATGTTTTTACCTGTTTAAATTGTTGATATAACAGACAGAATCAGAAGGTATTCTTAGAGTAAGGTTGGGGGGGGGATAGAAAAAGAAAGGAAGAAAGGAAGATAAAAAGATGGAACCGAGGGAAGGTGTGAGAGAAAAGGAGAAGAAGGGAAAGTGGAAGCTAAGAAGGAAAAACTGTGAATTCAGAGAGATACATAAGCATAGAGCCCACTATACCCTGAGGTTACCTGGCTTTACCCTGAGGTTACCAATTCAGGTGGAGTAGAAACCATGATTCAAACACTACCTTGGGAGACAGAAGACAAAACCTAATGACTACATTTGAGAGCTAGATCTGAGATTGCTATAGAAAAAAACTATTATTTCAGAGGGTGAAGGCCTCAGTAGGTGAACTAGAAAACACAGCAGAGAGAACTGAGTATTCTAGGCTTTGTCTATTTGTTCTTTTGCCTTTAGTGCTCTGGGGGTTTGTCTTGATGATGTGCATTTTGAAGTCATCATGGTGAAATTTTTAATCTGATTTTGGTTTACCACACTGTGACCTCCACCTTTCCAGGCTCTTTCCTTTTAGTAACCGATCTCCCAGACAGTTACAAGCTCTACCTCCTCAGACAAGGAAGATGGCTGTGTTTTACATGAGTGCCATCTCTCTGTGGGCCCAAATTTGGGAGTATAATCTGGGAACCAACCTATTAAAGGAAAGCTTTATCTAGAGTGTTTCTCTTCTTTTAAGAAAGGCATTACCTTTAGCAATCATTTTAGATGTCTTCAAAAGGTGTTTTTTACCCTCATATTTGTCCCTAAATGTATAATTGTTTCTGAAATAAGATACATTATCCCTGCAGAAATAGAACTTTATCTCTTTAAAGCATATTGTCCTTTCTAGAATAATCTAATATACTTAAATTACTCTCATTTAATCACTGTTTAACGACTGACACAATTTCAGTTACTTAAAATATGTAATATCAATAGTAAATACTATTTTAAATTACCATTTTATACCAAAAGAAAATAGTAAACCCTTGGTCCTAGATCTTGAGAACATAAATATACACATAGTGCAAGACATTTATCAATTGCTTAAAATATCAAACATTTGCATTTTCCTTAAGTATAAATAATCTTCCTCTTTATCAGAATTTGTTTTGCCGAAAGATGACTGATTTGTGATGCAAAGTAAATCTGTAAGATATTATAAATGGCAGCCTCTAGAAGATGGTGAGGGGGCAATCCATCTAGATAAAAGAAAATTGCTGGGTTTTTTAATCATTGAAAATCATCTTCCATAACATGCTGCTCAGGGAAAAAAAACATTTACTGCCCTCTTCTAATTTTCTAAACAACATGCTGATTTTACATGGCTCTACTGATGCAGAAGTAATTGGTAATTCAGAAAAAATATATCACACGATAGTCTTGAACATATTAACATTTTAACAATTTGAATAATCACTTAGCTCTTTCTTCTTATATTATAGTTCCTTAATATGGATTAAATAACTGAATATTTGCAGTGATGCTCTCTTTAACCATATAAATATACACTATTGCTTAGTAACATACATATTCTGAGAAGTCCTCCTATGCACTACCCAATATAATATTCAGAAAGAAATGCCTTCTATAACCTAAAACACTTACTCATATGAAAGCATTAATCTTAGAATTTCAGGATGTGGAATCTCCTGTGAAAAATCTCTTTTTTCAATTTGTTGTTGTTGTTGTTAAGGAGTAATAGGATGAAAATTTAATATGATGAACAGCAATGATGGGAAAATATAGCATAGAATAATTCTTCAAAGTCTTAGAGGTTAGAAAAGAAGTTTTTGCTGGGGCGCCTGGGTGGCTCAGTGGGTTAAGCCGCTGCCTTCGGCTCAGGTCATGATCCCAGGGTTCTGGGATCGAGCCCCGCATCGGGCTCTCTGCTCAGCCGGGAGCCTGCTTCCTCCTCTCTCTGCCTGCCTCTCTACCTGCTTGTGATCTCTCTCTGTCAAATAAATAAATAAATAAATAATCTTTAAAAAAAAAAAAAAAAAAAAGAAGTTTTTGCTTTAGCAATGAGGGGATGAAGAAGAGTGGAATGATTTTTATTTTAGTGTCTACTCCTTTTAGGTTTTGTAAGCAGAGACATCTCCAGCTAACATTTGGCTCTCCATTTATAATTACTCTATTGGAGGCAAGATACCTGGAGGTTCTCATAATTAGTCAAGGCTCTTAGTTCTTTATCACCTGTTCCATCATATCCAGGAGAACCGAGAACAGCATTTCTTAGATACCCATCCAAAAATAAGTATATGAACAAGCTCTATCATATTCTGTAGAACTTGTCTTATGGAATTACCACTTGCATCACCTTTGGGCAGAGGGCACAGCTCATAGGACAAATGGGAGCTGCAGCCAGAATTTCTGTCACTTGCACCCACAGGAATCTAAAGTAGGGGCAGACACTGTACAAGATATCAAGAAGTAACTGCTGCGTTGTAGACATTCGAATTTTGGAGTAAGAACATACAATAGACTAAGCCTAGGTCCCATGACATATGTGTGTGTGATCAGCATCAAGGCTGGGAAAGTGAATATTTGCCTTTTCCAATGTTTACAGTTGAAGGCAGAGCCTCCTTCATAATGTGGGGACCTCCCAAAGCAGAAAATGTTAATTCAGATGTTAAGTTAAAAAGAATAGCATATCTCCACTATGGATGGTCCAGATAATATTTAATGTGCCATTGGGCGCCTGGGTGGCTCAGTGGGTTAAGCCGCTGCCTTCGGCTTGGGTCATGATCTCAGGGTCCTGGGATCGAGTCCCGCA